>NC_037673.1:155675246-155769950 GCF_003255815.1 Theropithecus gelada
CTTTGGGAGGCCGAGGCGGGCGGATAATCTGAGATCAGGAGTTCCAGCCTGGCCAATATGGCAAAACCCTGTCTCTACTAAAAATACAAAAAATTAGCTGGGCATGGTGACGGGTGCCTGTAATCCCAGCTACTTGGGAGGCTGAGGCAGGAGAATCGCTTGAGCCCAGAAGGCAGAGGTTGCAGTGAGCCGAGATTGCACCATTGCACTCCACCTGGGCAACAAGAGCAAAACTCCGCCTCAAAAAACAAAAAAAAAAAGAAAAGAAAAGAAAAAAGAAAAAGAAAAAATGCTTATTATTCTGGAAAGTACAAAACTCTATTTTTTAATTTAGGGGAGATTCTGAGCTAGTTTAAGTGTTTCCCTACTTGAAAACTTTGTTGCTACCAATACATTAAAAGTTTAAAAATATATGTCTAAGCAAATGATTGTATCCAAATAAAAGAAAACTCAAATAAAATAACATATTACTACTACTATATTAAAAGTTTAAAAATACACGTCTAAGCAAATGATTGTAACCAAATAAGAGAAACAAATGAAGGTTGTCTGAACATATTCTAGACCTTAAGACATTTCCCAAAAAGGTTAAGTTTTAAGGATGTAACATCTCTTTCTAGAGTGACTCATTAAACAAATATTCCTATTGGCAATTTAGGTGAAAATGAACTTTTTCCCCTGTTACAGCTATAACTTTCCTACTGTCCAATTATTTTGGAAAGACTGTTGACCAGTATTGGCATGTCATAGACACATGACTTCTCCTCCGAGAAATGAGACTAATAAAATCCATAAAAGGTATAAACGTGCCTCCACATTTTGCTGTCCCACAAGCCATTTCTAGAAACTTCACCCCAGCCCCAATTTAGTTTACTTTATTGTACTTGCTTTCCATTCTATGCAATTCTCTTGTTAGAGATGAAGAAATGAATTCAGGAAACTCTATTAATGTGTTAAGGTATTTTATTGTATAGCTGATGGATATTTGGGAATTTGATTCATCTTGATGGTGTGAGACACTGGCGTTTTGACAAAGTTGGAGTGTATTCTGTTTTCCTTTTTTATTCCTAGTATGGTGGCCATTAGAGATGTTCAGCAAAATTTTGGGTTTTCTTCTTCCAGGTGCATAGAAGGATGGAAGTATTCTGACCCCTCTGCATTTAGCTGTGATCCTGTGATTTAATCTGGCAAATAACGTATTAGCAGAAGTGAGATGTGTCACTTACAGGCAGAACCATGAAGAGCCAGTGTGCAGTTTACCACATCCCTTTCCTGGTGGCACAGCTGTTGCTGCCCCCCAGATGGAGTTTCCATCAGCATCCCACCCCTGGCACAGACGAGTGGAGTGGAGACCTCTCTGACACCCATAGATATTTAGCAAGAATGAGAAATAATCCTTTGTTACTGTAAATCCCAGAGATTTTTCTGTACTTCAGTATAACCTAGCCGCTCCTGACTAATACATTTAGAAAGGAAACTCATCTTTTCTTTTCTTTTTGGGAGACAATTTGAAAATTCTTCTCCTAGAGTGAAAAGTAGACTTGCGTGTCTAATTAAATAAAATAATCAGATAATGAAATCATTCAACTAGAAATCTGAATCTATTTTCTTAATCTATTCATACATTTCCCCAGGGTCAAAACATCTGGAACCCTCTGAAATAAGGAAAACAACTAACTTTTACAAATACTTAAAAGGAATCTCAGAATTATTGCTAGACCTCGACAAGAATATTCAGTGTGTCCTTAGTCCACTTGCAGATACATCATGAAGTGAGTTACGTAGGGTTAGATTAGAAAAGACTTTATTAGCAATTGGCCAGGCACGGTGGCTCATGCCTGTAATCCCAGCACTTTGGGAGGCTGAGGCAGGAGGATCACCTGAGGCCAGGAGTTCGAGACCAGCCTGGTCAACATGATGAAACCTGATGAAACTCTGTCCCTACTAAAAATACAAAAATTAGCTAGGCATGGTGGCACACGCCTGTAGTCCCAGCTACTCAGGAGGCTGAGGCAGGAGAATCGCTTGAACCCAGGAGGCGGAGGTTACAGCGAGTCAAGATCATACCACTGCACTCCAGCCTGGGTGACAGAGAGAGACCCATCTCAAAAAGGAAAAGGCTTTATTAGCAACTGTATGCAGAAGTAAAGGAACTTTTCTCTCTGCATCATGTTCAATTCTGTAATTTCAGATTGGCAAAAAGGAAAAATATTTGATTAATCAACGTGAATTTAATAACATGATCTAAGGCAAGTCATTTAACTTTTCCAGACCTTCTTTTCCTCATATGGTGTTACTGACTGAATGTTTCAGCCTTGCCCCGCTCCTCTGCCCTGCCAAATTCATATATTGAAACTCATATGCACAATGTGATGGTATTGCTTCCCAAAGATAATTAGGAGGTAATTAGGTTAAGATGAGGCCATAAGGGTGGGATTAGTGTCCTTAAAAGAAAAGGTAGAGACTAAAGCTAGCATGCACTCTCCATCTGTCTCTCTCTCTCTCTGTGTCTGTCTCTCCCTGCCATATGTGGACACAACAAGAAGGCAGCTGTCTGCAAGCCAGGAAGAGAGCCCTCACCAGAACCTTATCATGTTGGCATCCTGATCTCACTCTTCCCGACTTCCAGAATGGTGAGGAATAAATGTTCGTTGCTTAAGCCACCTAGTTTGTAGTATTTTGTTATAGCTGTCTGAGCTGAATAAGACACCTAGAAAACAAGAGTAGACAACATGAACTTCAGGGTACCACTCAGTTCTACTAAGCTAGAATTTTGAGGTATCTGGGTGACAGCAGTTTCAGAGTTGATGCTACAGTATAAAAATCTTCCTGTGTCTCCATCCCCAACACTATTTTGTGAATCTTTTTTCATTTTTTCATACTGATCTCAACTTAAAACAACTGTTTCTTAGGCAAAATAGTACTTCTTTCCTTAAACCTCAAATCTTTTAAACGTGGAAATCTGCTAGAAAAGTGTGCTATATAGGTTTGGGGCCATGTAAAATGCTTTGTCATTTTCTATCCAAGAGGAGAAATTTGCTTCTATATTGAAGAGCTATTCTCTATAGGTTTCATTATCTGATAACCTAAAGAGTTTTTCTGTGGATTTTCAGGAAACTTTTGTGAGAAAATATTGATTGTGTGATGAGTGCTTGTAGGGTGAAATCATTACTGTCTATTCTTTATCCTTGGTGTGGCATGATTGACTGCCAAGAATAATACTGCTATAATATTTTCATGTGGATAATAATTTAAATTTGACAAAGAAGTTTCACATGAGTTACTGCCTTGACTTCTCGCAACACACCATGCAACTGACATTTCTGCCCCGTTTCACAGAGGAGAAACATGTTTAGATCTGCCCATACCGTGTGGCTAAGAAGCACCAGATTTGGGGTGTAACTCAAAAGCCACAGCTGCCTATGAAATTTAGAAAGCTGTCTGAAGCTTTCGTAGGGAATAGGAAGTGTCAGAACAATGCCGTGGAGCACTTTTTTATAAAAAGATGCAGGATGCTTTCTGCTGCAGACATGACTGCTGGTAACAGATGCCTGGTTCACTCTTATCCTGGCCGCACCTGAGGACTATGCTCCTCTTCTAGAAGTTTGGCGCGGTCATCTGACTTCATTGATCCAGCACATTTATCTGCAGGCGAGAGAACCCCCAGAGCACTTGTTCTCCTCAACCGGAAATATTACTGAGATTAGATCCATCAGTTTGGGTCGTGATATCTGCACAGATATCCAGCCCTGAAAAGTAAAAACAAGCTTCTTTTCTGAGCAGTTCATCATGTACTGTTTTCTTTCCGTGAACAGAAGATTTTAACACTAAGACGATTTTATAGGCAGACATGTAGAAGAAGCTAGCAGAGGCTTCTTAAACCCATTTGTGCCTATAGAGCCATACAGTTATCCAGGCCTGAAAAATATTAACAAATTTTTTTTCTGAACACTTCATCATGTAGTTTTTGCTCAGTGAATGGAAGATTTTATCACAAGGAGAAGTTTGTAGGCAGACATTTAGAAGAAACTGGCAGAAGTTTCTTGGACCATATATGCCTATAGGGCCATACAAATGTCCCTCCCTGAAAAGTAAAAGCAAGTTTCCTTTCTGAACAGTTTATCATGTGCTGTTTTTGTTCAGTAAATGGAATATTTTAACACCAATAAGAGTTTGTAGGCAGACAGAAGAAGCACCGTGAACTCTTTACCAATATGCAATGGATTTAATGTAAGCAAGTGGTTTAAGCCACTGGAATTTCTGGCTTGCTTGTTATTGCAGCTGAACTTAGCTTGTCTTCATTGGCACAGTTTCCTAATTCAAATTTAAATCTTTTGTAAAAGA
The DNA here is from genome assembly GCF_003255815.1 of Theropithecus gelada. Classification (NCBI taxonomy): domain Eukaryota; kingdom Metazoa; phylum Chordata; class Mammalia; order Primates; family Cercopithecidae; genus Theropithecus; species Theropithecus gelada. The sequence continues at coordinate 155,679,591 of NC_037673.1, forward strand.
GAACTATAAGAGACACTCTTATAATTCAGCCATAGACACATACCTTTCAAGGAGAAAGTATTCTTCTAGACCTCTCATGTTTTTATTTAAATTAATTTTATTATGTAACTTAAATATGTGCAAGCATAAAACTAGAGATCAATTCTTCATGCATACCAATGCTGAAACAATGGTGAAACTAAACTGCAAACTAAATGAAAAAGAAAAACTCCACAAAACCAATGATTTATAAGTAAACAATAATAAAATATGCGGATGACATTGTTTTGTGGAAACTGAATTACCTCTCAAATATCAACATCGCTTTGTATTCAATGGAGTAGATTCTTTTGGATATGGCATGCCTTTATAGTTATGTCATTTGTATCGCTTAATTCTTCTACCACTTTTCTCTCTTTGTAAACTACTACAAAACATTCCTTAGTTCATAGTATATAGGAAAAGCTTAAAGGAATAATTTCGGTATCAAATCCATTTCAGCCCCTTCTTACCAGCCTATGACAATTTAGAATTACCGTTGGCACCAATAAACATAAACTAAAACTTAAGTTCAGAAATTTCATGTCAGTCTTCAGTTTAAAGGTATTGCCCAGATGAATCTGTTTACCTTTTTAAGATCATCATTGAAATGAAAACCCTAAGTTTTAAATTTCTTATTAACAACTAGGAAGCTTCTCACCCTCAAGAACACATTTCAGATGCCACTGAAGTGCACACTTTAAAAACAGTTAGAGGGGTACATGTCATGTTAAGTATTACTATATTTTACCACAATTTAAAAAGATTTTTCAGAAAGAATAGCACAAGTATGATGAGAATCTTATCGCTGCTACAACTATTCTGATGCTGGGTGACCTTGAGGCAAGTTGCTTAACCTCTCTGAACCTCAGATAACTCATTTGCAAAGCAGTTCTGTCTTTGGTTTTTGTTTGCTTGATTGTTTTTTAGAGACAAGGTCTATGTTGCCCAAGCTGGAGTGCAGTGGCTGTTAACAGGTGTGATCAAAGATCATAGCAGCCTCAAACTCCTGGGCTCAAGTGATCCTCCTGCCTCAGCCTCCCAAGTTGCTAGGACTATAGGCTCAGGCCACCATGCCTAGCTTAAAGAGTTGTTTTGATGAACAAAAAGAAGAGTGAATGGAAGAGTCTAGCATAGTACCAGTCTGTGGAGAACTGCTTTGCATTTTCCTTCTGGGCAATAGCAAGGCTGCATTTCCTGGCTTCCATTGAAGTCAGGGTGAGGTGGGATTGAAGAAAGCCATTTCCAGACATAGTCCATCAATCCTCCTGCATAATCTTCCACTCTTTTTCTCCTCCTTCTGTGGGCTAAATCAGAGAATCTAACACTGGACTCCGATGCCCTCTGGCAAGACTTAGCAAATTTTCCCTGTAATGGAACAGATGGTAAATATTTTAACCTTCATGGACCATACAGTCTCTGTCACAACTGCTTCACTCTACCATTGCAATGTGAGAGCAGCTACAAAGCACAAATGAAAGGGAAGTGAATAGGTGTGACTGTCTTCCAATAAAACTTTATTTACCAAAAAATGTTTAAAAACAGTAGGTTGGCCGAGACGGGCGGATCATGAGGTCAGGAGTTCAAGACCAGCCTGACCAACATGGTGAAACCCCATCTCTAGTAAAAATACAAAAATTAGCCAGGCGTGGTGGCACGCACCTCTAATCACAGCTACTCAGAAGGCTGAGGCAGGAGAATTGCTTGAACCTGGGAGGCAGAGGTTGCAGTAACACGAGATTGCGCCACTGCATTACAACCTGGGAAACTCTGTTTCAAAAAAAAAACAGTAGGTAGGTTGGAATTGACCCATGAGCCACAGTGTGCTGACTCCCACTCTAAGGTATCTCAGAGTCAGAAAATGGAAGGAGTTTGTGTCCATAAACTACCACATGAGGAAATAGATTTTGTATGAGCAAGACATGAACATCTATTGTGTTAAGTCATTGAAATTTCAGAGCTGTTTGACAATAGCCTACTCTGATATAATGCTCAAACACGTAGATGGCTTTCTGTAAATACCACACTTCCCTTTTCTCCCTACAGTTCCTTTAAAGACAGGGACTGTGGATTATTCATCTGTTTACCCTCTCCAGAGCCTTCCCGATACCCATTAATGAAATAAATATAATTTCCATCAGAAAAAGAAAGATGTGCGTGAAAAGATTAATGGATACAGCATCTATAACATTCTAAGTTGTCACTGCCTCCCCCTCCTTCATTCCACTGCCCTATTCCTAGACACATATTTGGGATGTTTTGTGCCCCATCCCAGATAACAAGAAACATGTATCTGTGAGATGATTTTCTTTCTTTCTTTCTTTCTTTCTTTTTTCCTTATCACCCAGGTTGGAGTGCAATAGCACGATATTGGTTCACTGCAACCTCCGCCTCCAGGTTCAAGCGATTCTCCCGCCTCAGCCTTTTGAATTGCTGGGATTGTGGGCACCTGCCACCATGCCTAGCTAATTTTTGTATTTTTAGTAGAGACAGGGTTTCACCATGTTGGTCAGACTGGTCTTGAACTCCTGACTTCAGGTGATCTGCTTGCCTCAGCCTCCCAAAGGGCTGGGATTACAGGTGTGAGTCGCCGCACGTGGCCTATGAGATGATTTTCTTGAGTAGAATGAAGGAAGCTTGGCTACTGAGTCCATTTTATGTGAACACATTGCTGCTTATTATAGTCAGTTCCTGGAACCCATTGTAAAGTCAGTTCTGGGTTTTTGCTCAGCTACCGTGTAATAACAGTCGCAGCCTGCCTCCTGTCACCCTAACACCATCACCATTGTGGGTGGGTATTTTTACCCCTAGTTTATAGTTAGGAAGCCTGAGACCCAGAGGGATTAAAGAGCTTTTCCAAAATCATATGGCTGGCAACACCAGTAATCTGGGCTGCCTGAGTCCTAAACATCATTCTACTCCAGCATTGAATTCTGAGACCTCTAGAATCTTACCCACCTTCCCTGTCTGAAATATATTTGTTGGGGAACAATTGACCTCGGAATGAATAATTTGTCACTACTCTGAGAAAGTTTCACCGAGTTTCACATTTTCCCATTACAAAAGGAAAATGAGAAAATATGTCCTAGATACGACAGAGAAAAATACTTCATTGTCTTAATTGCCTTTCTATTTCAATCAAGGAACGCATTTAATTATTTCTGAACTACATTCAAAACTCTCTCTCAAGAATATGACTCTCCCCAGGTGAGTTAACCAAAGCTCTGCACAACATTTCTCAAGTCTGAATAATAACATCAAAAAATTTATTGAGCACTTTTTATATGCCAAACTGGTCTAAATTCTTTCTGTTTATGACCTCATTTATTCCTCATGGCAAGTCTATGAAGTGGAAGCAATCAGTATCTCTTCTAACAAATGAGTAAACTGAGGCACACAGGGATGAGATAGTTTATCTAAGATCATAAGACAGTAGGTGGTGAAGTCAGCATTGGATCCCAGACCACGCCCGAGGCCACCACTCCACCATGCTGCCTCTCAAGAAAAAGATTCAGTTTCCCCTTTGAGATACACATTTCTGAGTATACGTGCAAAAGCAACGTGGAGAAACCACCCCAGATGACTTGATTAAGCTACAGAAGGGACATTTGGGGTCTCAAGCCTCTAGAAATCAAGGTGGAGCATGTAGAGGCTATAGGGTCAGGAGAAGCAGGGTTTGACTTCTTTTTTTTTTTTTTCTTTGAGACCAAGTCTCGCTTTGTCGCCCAGGCTGGAGTGCAGTGGTGTAGTCTCGGCTCAATACAACCTCCACCTCCAGTGTTCAAGCGATTCTCCTGCCTCAGGCTCCTGAGTAACTGGGATTACAGGCGCACTCCACTAGACTGGCTAATTTTTGTATTTTTAGTAAAGACAGGGTTTCACCATGTTGGTCAGGCTGGTCTTGAACTCCTGACCTCGTGATCCGCCTGCCTCTGCCTCCCAAAGTATTGGGATTACAGGCATGAGCCACCGCATCCGGCCTGGATTTGACTTCTTAAGCAACCTGAGGAACGATGTCCTTGCTGCTGAGCAGGTTGCTCTGAGCCCTGGAAAGCCCACATGACATGCATTCAGCACCTAATGCTGGCTTCATCATGGCTGTTGGAAACCACGTGGAAAAGAAATAACTTTTTTTGTGATCTGTACGTTATGGCTATTATTTTTTACCTCGCTTAGCTTTTCAAGAAAATGAAGACCAGTCGACTTAGTATTTGTACTCTAAAATTGAATGGCATGAACACATGTGTTGTATAAGTGAGAAGTATTTTCTTGTGTGATGGACTATAGCCTTCAGAAAGCACCCACTGTTAAACAGAATAGAGATTGGATTTTGAAATATGTAGGCCACATCAGTAGGAAAGTTGACACTTCAAATTGCCCACAAGGACTTTACACTTTACAATAGGTAAAATGTGGCGTACCTTATGTTTTCAGACCAAATGATTTTGTAATTTGAATTCAAAATTTTTTTAGTCTTCACAGTATTCTTAGTTTTAAAAGCATGGTTATTTTTAGTATTTTCATAAAAATATTCTATTTCATTAATTTTGTATAAGGGCATATGTGAGAAGCATTGATATTTTTAAAATATAAAAATACAGCCTCTTTCTAATAAGCAAGAGCAATTGTTGATTTTTAAATTTTGTGTTTTTGGAGGCTTCCATTCACAAATCTGATTGTTTAAATAAATCTATCTCCAGTAAATATGCTGGCACTTAGACTACGAGTTCAGTTAAGATTTGCGGAACTCACACTGTCTTGAGACGTGCAAACGGTTGTTGTTCAATAAGGACTTGGATAATATTCTTAAATAACTAGGATTAGATAAGAAATCTAAGCAAAGTTAATTTCCCCTTCCTTTTCCTTGATGCTAGTCCATAATCCTATCCAGAGTACTTCACATGCAGTTAAGCACTCAAATTCCATCATGTTGTGGGGATATCATGCCAACTTGGATATACTCAAGAATGTGAAAGACCAAAATAGTATCATTGAGCTTCTGGTTTCCAGTCATAGCAGCTAGGTCATTCAAATCAACCCTCTACTACCAACACACAGACACACACACACACACACACACACACACAGAGACAGGTCAAAATAATTTTGAACTCGACTGAAAAGAAAAAAACAGCAGTCGGAAGTTCCCAGGACAATTTGGGGGGACAGACTTGTAACCAGAAAAACAACTGGAATATCAGACACCAAAGCACTTAGGCCTGAAAGCATTTCTGGCTATTGGGGTTGCATGGAGAGAGGCAGCAAAGGTCAGGGCTCAAAGCCATCCAAGGTGGGAAATCTTTAGGAGACCTCCTCAAATTAAGCTAGGATTTCAATGAGAATCTGCAGAATCAACAGAAAGCAGAAACATTTACACTCCCCTCCTGTACTGAAAGTATCATACAGACTAAAATATCACCATAGTTACCATGTTTAAAGGAGTAAATGACAAACTCTACAATATCTGCAGGAAACAGAAAAACTATAAAATTTGTCATACCAGATTTGAAAAAGAAATAATTTTTATAAATAAAGACTAAAATAATGCTAAGAACTCAGTGAATGGATTTGACAGCAGATTGGATAAGAGAGAATTAATGAATGGAAAGATAAATTAAACTATCCAACTGAAACATGGAACAGGAAAAATAAAAACGAGAGTAAGACACAAGGAGGATATAGTGAGAAATCTAACATCGTGTCCTTGGGAGGAGAGGAAAGAGAAGATGTGGTGCAGGAAATGTTTGCAGAGAAAATGGCTGCGAATTTTCCAGAATTGAAGGAACATGTCAATCTATAAATTGAGGAGATCCAGGGAACCCCAAGCAAGTAAAATAAAATCTGCAACTAGATGCACTATAGTAAAATTGCAGAAAAACAAATGTAAAGAGAAAAATATTTAAAACAGCCAGAGGAAAAAAAGAAAGTTAAGCTATTTTTATTTATTTATTTATTTATTTATTTATTTATTTATTTATTTTTGCAAGATGGAGTCTCGCTCTGTCGCCCAGGCTGGAGTGCAGTGGCACAATCTAGGCTCACTGCAAGCTCCGCCTCCCAGGTTCATGCCATTTTCCCGCTGAGTAGCTGGGACTACAGGCGCCCGCCACCACACCCGGCTAATTTTTTGTATTTTTAGTAGAGACATGGTTTCACCGTGTTAGCCAGGTTGGCCTCGATCTCCTGACCTCGTGATCCTCCCGCCTTGGCCTCCCAAAGTGCTGGGATTACAGGCGTGAGCCACGGCGCCTGGCCCAATAAGTTACTTTTTAAAGAATGACAATTAGAGTGATTCTAACAAAGAGCCAGCTCTTCTCTCAGTAGCAGTAATGGCAGAGAGAAGATAGTGAAATGGTGTCTTCAGTGTACCAAAAGAAAATCATTGCCACATAGAATTCTACATCCAGTAAAAGTCAGACTAAACATGACAGAATTTGTCGTCAGCAGAGTCTCACTACAGAAAATCTCTTGCTGTACTTAGGCAGAAAGATAATGACACCAGAAAGAAAATCTGATACGCATCAAACTTTGTGGAACAAAGAAAGTTGGTAATGTGGGTAAACAAAATAAGCATCGACTGTATAAAATAGCAATGAGAATTTCTAGTGGGGAAAAGGGGGAATTGATTAAATTATCAGACAACAAAAGCATATGAGTTTGAAGAAGGGAAATAGAGAAATAATAAAAGGTTCTTCTTTGTGGTTTCCCTGTGTTCCGCGTTTGTCCAGGAAGGGAATAACATTCTAATTACTCGTAAACTTGGGTACATTAATTACGGAGGTTGCAATTTCTAGGATTAGTTTCCTACTCCTGCCATAACAGAGTACCACAAACTGGGGGACTTAAACAACAGAAATATATTCTTTCATAGTATCAGAGGCTAGAGGTCCAAAATCAAGGTGTTGGCAGGGCCATGTTCTCTCTGAACGCTCTTGGGAAGAAGCCCTCTTTGCTTTTTCTAGCCTCTGGTAGTCTCAGGCATTCCTTGGCTTGTGGCAACATCACTCCAATCTCTGTCTTCACAGGGCTCTGTTTTCACAGGGCTATCATCCCTGTACGTCACTGCCGTCTCCTCTTCTTACAACGACGCCAGCCATATTGGATTAGGTTGCACCCTGATGACCTCATCTAAATTTTATTACATCTGCAAGATCCTATTTCAAAATCAGGTTACAGAGTGGGGGTAAGGAGGTTAAGGCTTCAGTGTATCTTTTGGAGGGAAACAATTCAATCCATAACATAAGGTAACAACTACAATTATAGAACTAGGGTGTGTTACTTCGAAACGAGTAGGGGAAATTTCAGTAGTCCCTCCTTTTCCCAGGTTTCACTTTCCTGCATTTCAATTACCCAGGGTCAACCATGATCTGAAAATAGGCAAGTATATGTCTCTAAAAGAACAATTGAGTTAAAAAAAATTAAAGATAATAGATGAATATAGTACAATAAGATATTCTGAGAGAGACCACACCCACATAACTTTCATTACTGTATGTTGTTATAATTGTTCTATTTTATTATTAGCTATTGTTGTCCATCTCTTACTGTGCCTAATTTATAAGTTAAATTCTATTATAGGTATGTATATATGGGAAAAAACATAGTATTGATAGGGTTTGGCACTATTAGCAGTTTCAGTCATCCACTGGATGTTTTCAAAAGTATGTCCTGTGAATAAGGGGGGACTACTTTAATGGAATAATTATAAATGCTCAGGATTAAAAATAATATTGATGCCAGGAGCAGTGGCTCACACCTGTAATCCCAGCACTTTGGGAGGCTGAGGCAGGCAGATGACTTGAGGTCAGGAGTTCGAGATCAGTCTGGCCAATATGGTAAAACCCTGTCTCTACTAAAAACACAAAAATTAGCTGGGCTTCGTGGTGGGCACCTATAATTCCAGCTACTCGGGAGGCTGAGACGGGATAATCCCTTGAACCTGGGAGGCACAGGTTGCAGTGAGCCAAGATCACTCCACTGCACTCCAGCCTGGGCTACCAAGCGAGACTCTGCCTCAAAAACAATAATAAAAATGATACCAAAACCTAACAAAAACAGTGTAAGAGAAGAATACAGGTTAATCCTATTCATGAACCTGGATTTTTAAAAATTTAAACAAAATATTAACAAATTGAATTCACAATATACAAGAAGGACAATAGCTCGTGAACGAGTAGAATTTATCCTTTGATTTTAAGGTTGATGTAACATAATGAAAAGCAAGTAATTCACCTCATTAATAGATTAAAAGAGGAAAATCATACTGTCTTCATCACAAAAGAAGCAGAAAATGTCGTTAATGTAGATAATAATAGTATTATTATATAAACTTAACTTTATTGTGATGATAAAATGAATCTTTATCTAGTAATTAGTGCCTGGCATGTAGTAAACATTCAATAAAATCCTATGTATCATCGCTATTTATAAACTCTAACAGGCATTTTACACACATGTACAGAAGATATCCAAATGACTAACCACACATAGGAAGGTGCTCAACTGTATTACAATTCAGGCAAATACAAAATAAAACCAGAGTAAGACATTCTTACACCTATCAAATAGGCAAAAGTTAGGCTGGGTGCAGTGACTGATGCCTATAATCCCAGCAATTTGGGAGTATGAGCTGGGAGGATTCCTTGAGCCCAGGAGTTAAAGAACAGCATGGGCAACACGGGGAGACCCCATCTTTACAAAATTTTTTTTAAAAAATCAGCTGGGTGTGGTGGCACATGCCTGTGGTCCCAGATCTTGGGGAGGCTGAGGCAGGAGGATCACTTGAGCCCAGGATGTTGACGCTGCAGTGAGTCTGTCTGGGTCACAGAACAAGACCCTGTTTGAAAAAAAATAGTCAAAAGTTTGAAAATCTGACAATGCAAGTGTTACTTAATATATGTGAGAACTCTCATACACTTTTAATAAGTACAAACACTTTGGAACAAAGTCTGACACTGTTTACAAACTATTTTACCCTATAATCTAGAAATTTCACCTCTAGGTGTATACTCTACAGAAATGCCATTAAATCACCTAACATGTCAGGGATATATCTTACATGGTCGTAGTGTATAATCCTATTTATATATTGCTAAATTCAAATTTTTAATATTTTGTTGAGAATGTTTGTATCTATGTTCACGAAGGAAATTGGTCTGTAGTTTTCTTTTCCAGTGAGGTCATTGTCTGGTTTTGGTAACGGGGTAATAGTGACTTCATCAAGTGAGTTCAGAAGTGTTCCCTCCCCCTTATTTTTGGAAAAATTTTGTGAAGGATTGGTATTATTTCTTTAAATATTTTATTGAATTTACCAGTAAAATCATCTGGTTCTGGACTCTTCCCTCTGGAAATATTTTTAATTGCTAATTCGATTTCTTTTAAATTCAAATATTTGAGGTTTACTCAGACTTTTAAAATTGCTAATTCTTCTTTTTATAATGTTTTGGAATGCATTGAGTTTACACAGGTGTAATGATGTGTTGAAATCTTGTGCTCTCCAAGGAAGCTTCTTTTTTTTTTTTTTTTTTTTTTTTTTTTTTGAGATGGAGTCTCGCTCCGTCGCCCAGGCTGGAGTGCAGTGATGCATGGTCTCTGCTCACTGCAAGCTCTGCCTCCCAGATTCACGCCATTCTTCTGCCTCAGCCTCCCAAGTAGCTGGGACTACAGGCGCCCTCCACCTCGCCCGGCTAATGTTTTTTTTTGAGACGGAGTCTCGCTCTGTCGCCCAAACTGGAGTGCAGTGGCCGGATCTCAGCTCACTGCAAGCTCCGCCTCCCGGGTTCACGCCATTCTCCTGCCTCAGCCTCCGGAGTAGCTGGGACTACAGGCGCCCTCCACCTCGCCCGGCTAGTTTTTTGTATTTTTTAGTAGAGACGGGGTTTCACCGGGTTAGCCAGGATGGTCTCGATCTCCTGACCTTGTGATCCGCCCGTCTCAGCCTCCCAAAGTGCTGGGATTACGGGCTTGAGCCACCGCGCCCGGCCATGTATTTTTTTTAAGTAGAGACGGTGTTTCACCATGTTAGCCAGGATGGTCTCAATCTCCTGACCTTGTGATTTGCCCACCTCAGCCTCCCAAAGTGCTGGGATTACAGGCTGAGTCATTTTTAAGTGTACAGTTCAGTAGTGCTAAGCACAGTCAAACTTGTGCAACCAATCTCCAGGCTATTTTCATCAAACTGAAACTCTATACCACTAAACATCTCCCCATTCTCCCCTCCTCCTGCAACCACTGTTCTACTTTCTGCCTCTATAAATTTAACTAATCTAGGCACCTCATACAAGTGGAATCATATAGCATTTGTCTTTTGTTTTTGAGGCAGAGTCCCCTCTGTCATGCAGGCTGGAGTGCAATGGCGTAATCTTGACTCACTGCACCCTCTGCCTTCTGGGTTCAAGTGATTCTCATGCTTCTGCCACCCAAATAGCTGGGATTACAGGTACACGCCATTACGCCCAGCTAATTTTTTGTAGAGACAGAGTTTCACCATGTTGACCAGACTGGTCTTGAACCCCTGACCTCAAGTTATCCATCTTCCTCAGCCTCCCCAAATGCTGGGATCACAGGTGCAAGCCACTGTGCCCAGCTGTGTTTGTCTTTTTGTGACTGAAGGTCAAAGTTTATTTATGTGGTAGCGTGTGTCAGAATTTCCTTCTTTTTCAAGGTTGAATAATATTCCATTACAAGTGTACACCACATTTGTTAATTCATTCACTTGTCAATGAATGCTTCGGTTGCTTCTACCTTATGGCTATTGGGGATAATGCTGCTATGAACATGAGTGTTCAATTTCTTTTCTTCTTATCTGTCCATATTTTCTATTTCTTAGTGTTTGTAATTTACGACTTTCTCAGAATGTTCTCATTTCATCTAAGTTGTCTAATTTGTTGGTATAAAGTTATTCATAATATTTTCATATAATCCTTTTAATTCCCATAGTGTTGGTAATAACATCCATTGTTTAATTTCTGATTTTTAGCAATCTGTATCTTCTCTTTTATTTTCTTTCTCAGACTTGCTAAGAATTTGCCAATTTTGTTAATATTTTCAAACAACCAACTTTTGGTTTCACTGATTCTCTCTATGGGATCCACTGATTTCTGCTCTAATATTTTTTACTTCTCTCCTTTTGCTTATAGTTTCTTAAGGAGGAAGTTTAGATTACTGATAACATTTAGATTACCTTTGTTCTTTTCTGATATAGACATTTAGAGCTAAAACTTTCCTTCTAAGTGCTTATTTAATGCAACCCATACATTTTCTATGCTGTGTTTTCATTATCATTTAGTTCAAAGTGTATTTTAATTTCCCTTGTGATTTCTTCTTTGACTCATGGGCTCTTTAAAAGTGTTTTGTATAATTTCCAAATATTTGAGTTTTACTCAGAATTCTTACTATTGTGAATCCCTAAACCTAATTTAATTCTGTTGTGATCAGAGAACAAACTTTAAATGATTTTGAACTTTGAAAATGTATTGAGATTTGTTTATTGATACATTATATGATTTATCCTGGAGAATGTTCCACGTGCACTTGAAAATAATATGTATTCTGCATTTATTGGGTTGTTTGTTCTATAAATGTTAGTTAAATTGATTGATAGCGTTGTTCAGGTCTTAGTGTTGTTCAGGTCTTCCATATCCTTCTTGTTTTTCTCTCTAGTTGTATCAATTATTGAGTGTGAAATCGTCAACTATTATTGTTAAATTGTTTACATCTCCTTTTAATTCTGTCAAATTTTGCTTTATGTGTTTTGAAGCTCTATAATTTGGTGCATAGAGATTTACAATTGTTATATTTTCTGAATTATTGCTATTTTATTAGTATAACATGCCCTTTTGTCTCTAATAATATTTCTTATTTTAAAGATTATTTTGTCTGATAAAAGCCATTTCAACCCTCTTATGGTTAATGTTTACGTGGTATATTATTTCAATCCTTTTCTTTTAACCTGTTTGTGCCTTTGAATCTAAAACAGATCTCTTATAGATAGCATATTATTGGCTCTTGCTTTTTCATTCAGTCTGACAATCTCTGCCTTTTGAGTGGAGTATTTAGTGAGTGTTTAGTCTGATCATGTTTAATGTAACTATTGATAATCTTTGCATTATGTCTGCCATTTTGCTGTGTGGTGTTTGTCTCACGTATTTCCTCTGTTCCTGCTTTACTGCCTCCTTTTGTGTTAAAGAAATATTTTTAATGTGTCATTTTTAATTCCTCTGTGTACATTTTACTATATTTTTTTAGGTATTTTCTTAGTGGTTGTATTTGGGTTTACAATATGCATTTCAACTTATCACAATCTACTTCAGAATAATACTAAGTCATTTCTGGTAAAATATGGAAACATTGCTCTAATACGGGGTTTCCAGTTTTTTGACTTCCCTGGGCCACACTGGAAGACAAATTGTCTTGGGCCACACATAAAATACATTAACACTAATGATAGTTAATGAGCTTTAAAAAAAATTCCACGCATAAATCTCATAATGTTTTAAGAAAGTTTACATATTTGTGTTGGGCCACATTTAAAGCCATCCTAGGCTGCATGCATGTGGCCCACAGGCCATGGGTTGGACAAGCTTGCTCTAATATATCTTTTTCTTCCCCTTCATTAGTGCTATTATGTTTTATAGATTATGTCTATATATTAACTCTATATAACTAGATTGTTATAAGTATTGCCTTATACAGTCTTGCATCATTTGAAGAAATTAAAAGAAAAATGAGGAAAACTTATTTCTAGAGACTTTTATATTTTCCCACATATTTGTCATTTCTGACATTCTTCATTTATTCTTTAGGATTACAGTTATTTTCTGTTGTCATTTTTTTCAGCCTAACAGACCTTTTCTGTATTTTTGTAATGCAGCTCTGCTAGTGAGGAATTTTTTCAATATTCATTTATTTCCAGAACATCTTTATTTTGTATTCACTTTTGAAGGATAATTTTGCTTGATGTAGAATTCTAAGTTTGCAGGCTTTGAAAAATGTTTCCTATCAGCACTTTGAACATAGCTTTGTACTGCTTTTCTGGCCTCCATTCTTTCTGATAGGAAATCAGATGTTACTAGGATTCTTGTTCCTCTGTGTTGTGGGGGTTTTTTTGTTGTTGTTGTTTTTGAGATTTTCTCTTTGCATTTATTTTTCAACAGGTTAATTCTGAGGTGTCTAAGGAGGATCTTTTTGTGTATATCCTACTTGAAATTCTTTGAAGTTCTTGGATCTGTACATTAATATATTTTCATAAAATTTGAAATGTTTTTGGCCATTATTTTTAGACGTTTTTCTATCTCATTTTCCTTTCCATCTCTTTCTGAGACTCCCATTACACCTAGGTTGGTACATTTAATATTATTCCACAGGTCTATAAGGATTGTCTGCTCCACTTTCATCATTTTTATCCCTATTCTTCAGATTGGGTAATTTTCACTGCTCTATTTTCAAATTCCTCTTCCTTCCTTCCTTCCTTCCTTCCTTCCTTCTTTCCTTTCTTTCTTTCTTTCTTCTTTTTCTTTTTTTTTTTTTCCCAGGGTCTCACTCTGTCACCCAGGTTGGCATGCAGTGGTATGATCTCAGCTCATTGCAACCTCTGTCTCTCGGGTTCAAGCAATTCTCCTGCCTCAGCCTCCTGAGTAGTGAGATTACAGGCACACGCCACCACGCCTGTCCACCTTTTTTTTTTTTTTTTTTTTTTTTGTATTTTTAGTAGAGATGGAGTTTCACCATGTTGGCCGGGCTGGTCCTGAACTCCTGGCCTCAAGTGATCTGCCTGCCTCAGCATCCCAAAGTGTTGGCATTACAGGCGTGAACCACCAGACTCGGCCCTAGTTCTTTCTTTTGCTAGCTCAGAATTACAGTTAAGCCTCTGTAGTAAACTATTCATTTCAGTTATTAGAATCTTTAACTTCAGAATTTTCATTTGTTTTAAATAATTTTTATCTCTTTATTGAGATTCTCTATTCAGTCATTGTTGTCATGTTTTGCTTCAATCTTTAAAAATTGTTTTCTTCAACTCTTTGAACACATTTATAATAGCTACTTTGAAATTTTGTCTTCTAAATTCATTATCTGGAAACACTCAGAGACAGTTTCAGTAGACTCAGTTTGGTCACCCTTTTGGTTTCTTTATGCCTTGTAATTTTATATTGAATATTGAACAGCTTAGCTAATACTGCAGCCACTCTGGATTGTGATTTTTTTTCCTCCTAGAGTTGTTTTATTTGTGTATTTGTTTGTTTGTCTGTTTGTTTTCTAACTTAGTAACTTGCCTGGGCTAAATCTATAAAGTGTGTGGCCACTGTTGACTTTGATCAGCTTTTATCTTTGTTTACATTTTAAAGCCTGGATGCCTAGGAATTGCCCTTGATAGCTTAGAGTTCAGGTAAAGAATGGTCAGGAATAGCACTCAAACACCTCAAGCCAGTGAGGCTTTCACTCTTTACTAATGGGCTACGTGTGGACTGGGGAGTACATTCAAAACTTAGGAAGTTTTTAAGTCAGGCTTGGCTTTTATTTTCTGATAGACTTTCTTATTTCTCTTGTGTTCATGTGTGCAGGTTCTATTGGCCAGGCATGTGTGAATGGCCTGGGTTCAAGCTTATCTCTGTAGCACATAAGCACAGCCTCCAGTCAACCCAGGATATGTGAGGAGATTATCAAGCCCCTGGGGCTATCTCACATCTGTGCACCCCCGTTAAATCCCTGGAAGCCTGTCAGTCCATCACTTGTCCCAAATAGGGCCATAATCTCAGACTAGTAGAGCTGCTGGCTCTCCCTATCCACTTGTTACTAAGATCGCCACTTTAACTGACAACATTCCAAATCAAGGAGCACCTTCTGGCAGCAGCAACAAGGCTGTGGGTCTCCATGACCTGGCCCCCCTGGTTGAACTACCACCACAGAACTGGCAGGCGGGGAGGGGATGGGAGCAGCCTGGGCAACACCACCACAGACTCATGCTATTCTTACCCAAACTTCGGTACATTTCATCAGTTTGTGGTATGCTTTTGGTCAACTTCCAGAGCACTGAAATTGTTGGTTTTTGAAGTTTTGACCAACTTAGTAGTTTCTTTTTGAAGACAGAATTTCTCTGCCTTCTCGTTGCATCATGCTAGAAAGTTGAAAGTCTAAAAGCATTATTTCTATGTGCTTCTCTGCACAATAATTAATGAAATAATTATACTAATTATTATTACAATAATTGTTTCACTAATTATTGTAAAAACAATTATTTATAAACATTTATTTATAAAATAATAATATGTATAATTATATGTACACTTATACTAATTATACATATAATTAGTATAATTTTTTATAAATATTTATAAATAGTTGCTTTACAATTATATACAATTATTTTCACTAATTAGTAAAATAATCATTGTGCAGATACGTCCATATAGTATACTAAATATATGTGAAATAATTATTGGTATACTTACTGTAATAATTATTGTAATCAGTATTTCCACTAATAATAATACAAATAAATATATAATTATATGATAGATAATAATATATAATAATATAATACTTAATATACCAATTATAATAATTACACAATAGATTATTTAAAATAACTATATGAAGTAATTATTAGTGAAATAATTATAGTGCAGATAAGTGCATATAATATAATTCCATTTATAGATCTAGTTCTAAGTGCAGACAAAACTATATGGTTTAGGGATGAGTGTATAGGTGATAATACTATGAAGAAAAGCAAGTAAGTGAAGATAGTAGTCACCTCTAGGGGAAGAAGGGGTTTTGATTGGAAATGGATACATGAAGTGCAAAGATAGCTTCTTGGATTCCGGTACTGTTCTGTTTCTTTTTTTTTTTGAGACAGAGTCTCGCTCTGTCACTGTTCTGTTTCTTGACTTGGGTAGTGGTTAACAAATCCTCACTTTAGAACCATCTCTTCAACAGTGCATATAGTCTTATGCATGTTTCTTCATGCATATTATACATTACACTAAAAAGTATATAAAACATGTTAATTTGTTAATTTAAATTTATTTAATTAATAAATATTTATTGGGCAACATTAGTCTAAAAGGCACAATTCTAGGCAATGAGTATATACAGTAATACAAAGACAAGAAGGTCTCTGTTCTCATGGAACTTAAAGGTTAGTTTCATGGGAAAGACAGACAAAAAGTAAACCTCAAAAAAGTAATTTCATATTGCAGTAAAGAGTATGCAGGGCAGGGTGGCAGACAGAGAGAAGCATTGAGTACAAGGGACTTGAGCCTGATTTGTCTGATTAGGTCTCATCTAGAAGATGAAATTTGAGCTGAGAACTGAAGGGTGAAATGGAGACAGGCATGTAAAGATTTGGGGCAAATGCATCCCTGCAAATTAAAATAGCTAGTTCAGAGCTCCCAAAAATACCTAGAGAAGGAGACCGCAACTTGCAAAGAGAGTTTGACTTGCAAGTTGACATCAAACATCTGAAAGATGTGCTTTGGATGAGCTCAAGAATGTGTAGCCAGGATCAGTAGAGGAAAGCCCTGGGGGGTGTAGGGGGCTGAGCTCTCTTCAAGGAAAGGCAGGATTTGCAGCCATCGTAACTTCTCGAGAGGCTGCTTGAAGAGTCAGCACAGCCAATATCACTGAAGGTGATTCTCGCTCTCTTGGTAAGATAGTGACCACATGTTTTTTGTCTATTCTCTCTCCCTTGGGGAACAGCCCCCAATTTTCCTTGTGGAGAACTACCTCTCCTCTATTGTGGCAGCCTTGACTTAAACAATGACACTGGCCAAAGGGTGGTCACACACCTAAGGTTGTCCAAATGGACTTTCTTCCCCAGGACTCTCTTCTCTGCAGTGGTTAAGTATGGGGTTAGGAAGACTATGCAAAGCTGATCCCCCCTGTGGTTGTTTCAGTGGCAGACTTAAATTTCTATGTAGAAGGGATGGGGCTGGCAGTCTATTGAGGGCAGGATTTGGGGGACCACTTTAACCTATCTTCACATAGCATTTTGCATAAGGGTAAGAAAGATCAACTTTTCACACAAAGAATTACAGTAGGATGGAGGGGTTTAAAGTTCTTCCAAATACCCTCAAATATCTCCTTGGAGTCACCACTGGGTGACACCACTGGTCAGTGCCTCTCACCTAGATCCTCAGAATCTTCAAGGTTCCTGAGTCGTCCTAGCCTGGTTCTTCAGCTGCCTTTTATTTCTGGAGACCTCCTTTTAATAACACAAATACCCTTTTTGGTTGAACTTGCCCAGAGTTGGTTTCTATTACTTGTACCACAGAAGGCTGATGGCGGATGGGGACAGACCCAGGCCCTAGATGAGATGAAGGAATTTTTAAAGCCTCTTTCAATGCTGTGGTTTTAAGATAAGCACAAATATAATTAGGCCTCTCTCATAGGAATCAATAGTTATAGATGTGCTGGAAAGACAATACTTGGCTCAGTATCTCAAACAGACATGTTGGCTCTACACACTTGCAAACAGTGAAATCAAGTATCATTTGCAGCCCTGGGGATATAGTTCCAGAAAGAGGCTCAAAGTACACTTAGCAGTGGTATTCAGAAAGCCATGGAAGGGGACTCTGCCAGAACGCCATCATCTGTAGGCTGATGTCAACACATAATAAAATAATAGAGTGAATGCTGGGGGAGGGAGGAATCTGTAACACTAAGAAGATAATGGAATCATAAACACTGATCAGCATCAGGAACAAATGGGGCTAGAGGAAACCTGAAGAATTCTTCAGAAAATCTCAAGTAAGTCTCCCACCAGAAACTAACCATGCCTCACATTTGATTTCCACTGGTATATTTCATGTATTTCATGACGTTGTGTAATATCTGCCCGCCCTGCTTTGAATCTCAGCAGAGTTACAGTGATAAAAACTAACAAAAAACAAACACAAAAACCCCAAGAGATTCATACTCTGATTTGGGGATGGGGCCTGGGGGGTACAGTATAGTTCAACATAATTTGTTATAGAAAAAATAGTTTCTATTGATTCATAATCAACCTTTTTAGTGATAATGTTTTGGGGGACGTGATCTCTCTGGGCAGTTTTTTGGGAAAACATCGTTTCCTGTTCGACAAAGAGCATTCTGTTTTGAACAGTGAAACTGACCTCTCAGCTTCTCAGTTTCTAATAGCAAATTCAATCTACCTCACCAAGAAAAGAAAATTATGAAAAGGTAACTTCTATAATGCAGGAAATAATTGGTGTATTGATCTTTATGAATTTCCTGATTTCTTTACCTTATAATGGTTTTCCTTAATGGCAACACAGGCATTAAGAAAACAAAGCACATTTGATGGAAATTCGTTGTCTTCCCCTTTTTAAATTATTTAGTAACATCGGGCAGCTAAGAAATTGTTTCTGCTTCGATAAAATCCCCCATGCTAATTGTGGCCAGCAAATTAGTAATTATAATAGATTATACAAAGCAGGAAAGGGCTAAACTAATGTTAGGGAGTAAAGAGTGCAATTAGATGGCTCAGCCTAACGCATCTTCACTCTGAATATCTGTGAAGAAGGAAGAAAAAAGCTCTGCACCAAAATTAAAGGGGACTCGTTTTCTGATTGCGTCCTAGGGGATTTGGAGAAAGCTCAAGCAATTTGAAGAATACCCTCAGGTTGTACTCAGCAGAATTCCTGACCTCTGCCACATCCTATCTATCATGAGCCTTTATCAGGAGGAGATGGCACATCACAAGCCATTTGGTGGCACATAATTGCTTCGACATTGACAGCAGAGGGGTATATATCATCTCCTCTGTTAAAAAGAGAGTGAGTGTTTTAAGTGGAAGAAGACTGAATGTAAAGGCAAATTTAAATAAACGTTAAAGGGAAGTTAAACCAATACAAAACTGAAGTGGATACCAAAACAAAATGAAAGCTTAAATATATATTGAAGAAAACACTTAATAATGTATGATTCCTAATCATGCCCTTTAGAAATATTGAAGAATCAAGAATAAGAAAAGAAAAAGAAAAAGAATCCTATAGCTTAGAACAGCTTATGAAAGCATGAGACTGGTTTTGGACGGTACATAAAGTATTGTGTTTGGTTTCATGAACTGCACTGAGAAAAAGGTCTTCTCAGTCTCCATTCTTCTGCTGACGTTGGAAGGAAAGTTTCAGGGCTGGTCTGTCTTCAACTCCTCTTCAATACTTCCAAATCTCCCTTTTAAAAAAGGAGGAAAAAAGAGTAGACTCATGCTCTGAGCCTTTGGAAAACAATCACTTGAATTTAATTATATTACTTTGTTTTTATTACATTTATTTTTGTGGTTACCTTTATTTATGGCAAGTGAACTGCTTTCTGCTTGTGATGGGCCTATGACGTTTTTTCTTCATTTACATTTTAAAAAGCTGAGTCAACTTGAAGACAAGTACTATATAAATATATAAAAAAGAACACTGGTGAAAAAAAAAGAAAAATCAGTAGTGGGTCCAACGTCGTTGAACAAAAATCTTGTAAGGGACACTGAAATAACCTTAGTTGAGAAAACATCAGTTTAAAGTCATAGACTATGAGAGCTAGAAGAGACTAGGAGCAGCAATCCAAGTCTCCTCCACGTGAGGAGACCAAGTCCAGAGACAGAGCAGGAACTGCCCCGCTCCCACGGCTTGTAATGGCAGAGACAAGCTTTAAACCTGCTGCCTCCTCCTTCGTTGCTTTTACCATTATTTAATTTGTAGGCTTCACAAAGGCTATATGTGTTGAAACTGGCTAAATGTGCCCAGTCCAGAAACGAGTCAAAGTCAGGAGGGAGGCCGCCAAGGAATTTAGTCTTTACTGATAAAAATTTGTGCAACTTGCAAAACCACAGTGACATCTAGTGGTATTCCTTGAAAATGCAACTTTAAAAAATACTTTCACATATTTAGAGGGTACAAGCGCAGTTTTCTTACATGCGTAGCAGTGAAGTCTAGGCTTTCAGTGTGCCCATCGCCCAAATAGCGAACATTGTACACAACAGGTAGTTCTTCAACCCTCACGACCCTCCCACCCTTTCAGCTTTTGTAGTCTCCAATGTCTATTTCACTCTGTATGTCCATGTGTATCCATTGTTTAGTTCCCAATTATAAGTGAGAACATGGGGTATTTGACTTTCTGTTTCTGAATTATTTCACTGGGGATAATGGCCTCCAGTTCCACCCATGTCGTTGCAAAAGACATGATTTTATTCTTTTTTATGACTAAGTAGTATTCCGTGGTATATCTATACTTCATTTTCTTTACCCAGTCCTCCATCGATGGAGACAGTTAGGTTAACTCCATGTCTGTTTTGTGCATAGTGCTCCGATAAGCATATTAGTGCAAATATCTTTTTTATATAATTGTTCTTTCCCTTTGGGTTTATACCGAGTAGCAGGATTGCTGGATCAAATGGTAGTTCTATTTTTAGATCTTTGAGAAATCATACTGTTTTCCATAAAGGTTGTACTAATATACATTCCCACCAACAGTGTATAAGCATTCTCTTTTCTTCACATCCTTGCCAACATCTATTGTTTTTAGACTTTTTAATAATTGCTATTCTGACTGTTGTAAGATAATATCTCGTTGTGGTTTACTTTGTGAAAATGCAACTCTTAATACAACCCTTGACTTAAGCAGGCTTGTCATTAAAAAGTACACATTGTTATGTAGAATATCTCTTAGTATGGGTTTGTCTATTTCCTCATGATTAGATTATCCTTAACAAGAATATCTCGTAGGTGAAGGGGTGTCTTCCTTAGTGCATTGTGTCAAGAGGTACATGATGAGGGCTTGTTCTATCATTGGCAATGCTAACTTCAGTCACTTGATTACCGCGTTATCTACCAGGTTTATCTCCTATAGAGTTACTGTTCTTCCCTTTCTTAATCAGTGATTTGAGGGACAATATTTTGAGGCTATATAAGCATCAATTCCTTTTCAAACTTTCATCCACTGGTTTTAGTATCCATGGATAATTCTTGCCTAAATCAATTATTATTATAATGGTTGCAAAATAATAATTTTCTAATTCTGTCATTCCTTTCTCCATTTTATTAGTTAGCATTTTACTGAAAGAGGAGCTTTCCTGATTCACTTACGCATGTTTGTATTTATTTATTAGAATAAACTCATGAATTCTGACACAATCTACAAGCCGTGGATCTAGAATTCATGAGTCTTTCATGAATAGATTATGTAGTAGATATTATATATCATTAGATATAGAGTACATATTCATGTATAGATTATGTCTAAATCTATAACCTATTGCTATTGTTATGTATTTATTTTTAAAAATATAAATGTAGAGCATCACACACCGGGGTTTGTCATGGGGTGGGGGGCTAGAGAAGTGATAGCATTAGGAGAAATGCCTAATATAGATGATGGGTTGATGGGTGCAGCAAACCACCATGGTATGTGTATACCTGTGTAATAAACCTGCTCGTTCTGCACATGTATCCCAGAACGTAAACTACAATAAAATAAATAAATAAAAATAAATAAATGTTATGAATGTCAAAATAGCATGAAGAATTGTTCCAGATTAAGGAGACCAAAGAGACATGACAACTGTAAACAATGCATAATCCTGGGCTCAATTCTGCAAGGGACCTCAGGGGAGGCGCTGCAAACAACTGTGAAGGACATTATTGCGATAATGGGTGAGCGTGAAATAATTCTGTGAAGTAGGTACTGTGGATTAAATAATAATACTGTATCTGTGTTAAATTTTTTGGTTTTGATCATTTTACTGTAGTTATGTAAGAAAATGTCTTGCCTTAGGAAATACACACTGAAATAGGGTTAAAAGGGCATTACATCTGTGGCTTAGTCTCAAGTGGTTCAAAAATAATAGTGTGAGTGTGTGTGTGTATCGTGAAGGAATGACAATCAAATGTGGCAAAATGTTAACAACTGGTGAATCTGGGTGAAGGGTACATAAAAGTTCTAGCAACTTCTTGACTAAATTTGAAATTAAATCAAAATAAAAGTTACAAAAAAAGATAAAATAAGATTTTAAAGAATTTTAAATTGTCTTTTTTTAAAAAAAAGAACAAAATAAACAAGTAAACTTGCACCTAGAAGCTTGAGAATGTCAAAGTCTTGTTAAATTTCTTCCCACTGCTGCATACAGTTTGAGATAAAGCTCTGCTCTTTTCATTAGGGAATTATCTTGCTTGTCAAGGAAATCTATTATAAATTCCTAGTTCGAATTCCCTAGATACCCAAAAAATTCCTCAAAGGCACAACAATTTGATAAAAGCTCACACATTTAATGTTATCACATACAGAAAACTGGCTATCCAGGTTGGGTTCTAGTATTGAACCCAACCAGCCAACCAGCTGTATTTGGACTAGAGGAAGCTCGCAATGAACAAACAAACAAAAACTGCTCTGAAATATAATTATCCTCATCTTAAAAGGAAAAGAAACTGGAGTGCTGGTGAGGATGCAGTTGGGAGAGTGAGTCACTGGATCTGGAGTCACTTCTTAAGGTGGTGCACCAGCCCTACCCATGACCTCATGGTTGTGAGTATGCGTCTAGCCTCCTCTTTCATGATTCCCCCTCTCTGCCCTCTTTCCTTAGCCTCCTCCACCCTCTAAAGAAACTGTAGTACTGGCCAGGATGCAGTTGAGTGAGTCACTGGATCTGGGGGGGAATTTGATGCAAAAGGGAAAGAATTGGTCACCAGCAAAACATCAATTGACAGGTAATGTGTGTTGCATATCCTTAGGTTGTTCTCCTTCATAATAAGCCTGCTGTATGTATTAATAGGCGCATTGCTACATATGCCTTGAAAATAAAGGAAACGGAACAGAACTTGGTACCAGGTGTGAACTGAGTGACACAACACCCTCCCAGACATGACATTTAGGGTGGTGTGAGGTTAGTGCTCCTCAGATCACATGACTGTGATGCAAAGCCTCTTCCCTGCCCTCCGGGAGCTGCCCTGCCCAGTTCCACTTCACTCTGCAAGACCCAGAGCTCCTGCTCCTCTGTCTTTGTATTCCTTGCTGTCTTTTCTAGGAAGCAAATATTGTATAGAGAAGAAAAGCAACAATAAAAAATGTCTGGGCTGGGAGCAGTGGCTCATGCCTGTAATCCCATCACTTTGGGAGGCTGAGGCGGGTGGATCATTTGAGGTCAGGAGTTCGAGACCAGCCTGGCCAACATGGTGAAACCCCGTCTGTACTAAAAATACAAAAGTTAGCCAGATGTGGTGGTGTGTGCCTGTAATCCCAGCTACTTGGGAGGCTGAGGAAACAGAATTGCTTGAACCCAGGAGGTGGAGGTTGCAGTGGACTGAGATCACACCACTGCACTCCAGCCAGGGTGACAGAGTAAAACTCCATCTCAAAAAAATAAAATTATATATGTATCTTAGGTTTGGGAGTTACATAGCTATGAGTTAGAATCGCAGTTCCAGAACTTACTGGTTGTGTGGTCTGTGGGGTTAATGTATTTAACCATGCAAACTTCAATTTCCTCACCTGTAAGATGAGGGCTATTTTGAGTAAATATTCTAGACCTGGCACTTATAAGTGATGGCTGTACAATAGGTCCTGGGCGAAGCATTGTGGATCATGGAGGATGTCTGGTCCCTGGGCATCCTCCTCTCTTACCTTGACTGCCACAGTCTCTTGACTGATCTCTGGCATCCACTCTTATCCTCCTTCATGTCCATTGTCCACCCAATAGCAGTGTGAGTTTACTGAAAGGCAAATCTTCAGACCCAAGTCCAGACTTCTTAAGGTGGTGTACCAACCCACCCATGACCTCATGGTTGTGAGTATGTGTCTGGCCTCCTCTCTCATGATGCCCCCTCTCTGCTGTCTTTCCTTAGCCTCCTCCACCCTCTAAGCTCTAGTGCTGTCCAATAGACGTTTCTGCAATAATGGACATATTCTGTATCTGTAAAGTCCAATATGGTCATCACTACTCACATGTGGCCATTGGGCATGTGAAATGTGGCTGATGTGACTGAAGGACTGAATTTTTAATTTTTGAAACATTTTTAATTCAAATGTAAAAAGCCATATGAGGAGTGGCTGCCATAGTGGACAGAGCAAACACATAAAACTTCTTCAAGTCTCCAAGCTGCTGTGTTCTCTCTTGCCTCTGGGTCCTTGCATCACTGTTCTCACTCATGTAAATACTTCTTCATCCTTTATGTCTCAGCCTACATGTGACATGCTATGTGCATTCACAGGATAGGATAAGATGTATATAAGCTCTGCCACTGACAAATTTTCAACCAATAAACATTCATTGGTGCAAGTAGGTTATGCCTCAGTGCAATAACCCATTAATTGTACCCTTTGCTTTCTACCAACAGATGTGTAAGGTATTTTTCCCTCTGCCCTTGACTGTTCATTAATCCATGGTAAGGGACACCAGTGGATGGTCACAGGTTATGATTCCTTCCATCAATGTGTTTTGCTTGGTTTTCATAGCATTTTTTATTTTTTATTTATTTATTATTTATTTTTGTATACAGAACCTCATTCTGTCATCCAGGCTGGAGTACAGTGGCATGATCTTGGCTCACTGCAACCTCCACATCCTGGGTTCAAGTGATTCTCCTGCCTCAGTCTCCCGAGTAGCAGGGATTACAGGTGCACACCACCACACCCGGCCAATTTTTGTATTTTTAGTAGAGACGGGGTTTCACCATGTTGGCCAGGCTGGTCTCGAACTCCTGATCTCAAGTGATCGACCTGCCTCAGCCTCCCAAAGTGATGGGATTACAGGCGTGAGCCAATGCGCCTGGCTGGCTTTCATAGCATTTTTTAAATGGAGCCAACATTTTAAATGGAAAAGACTTCACTAAACATATGGATTGGATTCCTGGATGCTCTGGAAAAAAAAAAAAAATCAGTACATCTAACCACAGTGGACCCATATCCATTTCTGCTCAGTGATAATCAGCTGACTCATTCCAATATGGTAGCCACTAGGCACATATAGCTACTTAAATTTAAGTTAATAAAAATGAACTAAAATGTAAAATTCTTCAGTCTCACTAGCCACCCTCAACTGCTTGATAACCACGTGTGGCTAATGGCTACTGTATTGGACAGGATAGATGCAAAACATTTTATTTCTTGTGATGGAGTTTCACTCTGTTGCCCAGGCTGGAGTATAGTGGCACAATCCACGATCTCAGCTCACTGCAACCTCTGCCTCCTGGGTTCAAGTGATTCTCCTGCCTCAGTTTCCCGAGTAGCTGGGATTACAGGCACCCACCACCACACTCGGCTAATTTCATATTTTTAGTAGAGATGTGCTTTCACCATGTTGGCCAGGTTGGTCTTGAACTCCTGGCCTCAGGTGATCCACCTGCCTCAGCCTCCCAAAGTGCTGGGATTACAGGCGTGAGCCACCATGCCCAGCCACAAAACATTTTCATCACAGCAGAATGTTCTGTTGATCCGTACTCCTGGAGGGTTGTTGGGGAGGGCTGCTTCCTGCAAGTGGAGCAAGCACTCTTCAAGTCTCTGTGGTCCTCAGCTGGCCTCCTTTACCCCCTTATGTCATCTACCTGATCCCTGTAGGCATCTGAATTCTAGAACTTGGTCTGCTACATGCTTTGGGGTTTCTGTTTAGTTTTGTGATATTTGAAAAACACCACTAACCCTAGGCCACCTGGAAGCTACAAAAAAAGCACTGGGAGTTATCTGAAAAAATGAATATGAAAGTAAGGATACCAAACCTGGAAAGAGGTGTGTGTGCATGTGTGTGCACGCACACACAAATGAGATCAGTGGTTCCATAGTATAAATTGTTTTGAAGCAAACCATGGTAAGAAAACACTGTGCATACACAGTCAATATTCAGCAAAAGATTAACAAAAGCAACTACCAGTCTGTTCCAAGATGGCCGAATAGGAACAGCTCTGGTCTGCAGCTCCCAGCATTATCAACACAGAAGATGGGTGATTTCTGCATTTCCAACTGAGGTACCTGGTTCATCTCATTGGGACTGGTTGGACAGTGGCTGCAGCCCACAGAGGGTGAGCCAAAGCAGGGTGGGGCATCGCCTCACCTGGAAGCGCAAGGGGTTGGGGGACGTCCCTTTCCTAGCCAAGGGAAGCCATGACAGACTGTACCTGGAAACAGGGGACACTTACATCCCACTACCATGCTTTTCCCATAGTCTTAGCAACTGGCAGACCAGGAGATTCTCTCCCATTCCTAGCCCAGTGGGTCCCACGCCCACAGAGCCTTGCTCACTGCTAGTGCAGCAGTCTGAGATCGACCTCTGAGGCTGCAGTCTGGCGTGGGGAGGAGCATCGGACATTGCTGAGGCTTGAGTAGGTAAACAAAGTCACCAGGAAGCTCAAACTGAGCGGAGCCCACCACAGCTCAGCAAGGCCTACAGCCTCTATAGACTCCACCTCTGTGGGCAGGGCATAGCTGAACAAAAGTCAGCAGAAACTTCTGCAGACTTAAACATCCTTGTTTGACAGCTCTGAAGAGAGCAGTGGTTCTTCCAGCATGATGTTTGAGCTCTGAGGATGGACAGACTGCCTCCTGAAGTGGGTTCCTGACCCCCATGTAGTCTAACTAGGAGACATCTCCTGGTAGGGGCTGACAGACACCTCATATATCCGGGTGCCCCTCTGGGATGAAGCTTCCAGAGGAAGGTTCAGGCAACAATATTTGCTGTTCTGCAGCTTCTGCTGGTGATACCCAGGCAAACAGGGTCTGGAGTGGACCTCCAGCAAACTCCAACAGACCTGCAGCTGAGGGACCTGTTAGAAGGAAAACTAACAAATAGAAAGGAATAACATCAACATCAACAAAAAGGACATCTACACCAAAACCCCATCTGTAGGTCACCAACATCAAAGACCAAAGGTAGATAAAACCACAAAGATGGGGAGAAACCAGAGCAGAAAAGCTGAAAATTCTAAAAACCAGAGTGCCTTTTCTCCAAAGGATCACAGCTCCTCGCCAGCAATGGAACAAAGCTGGATGGAGAATGACTTTGACAAGTTGACGGAAGTAGGCTTCAGAAGGTCGGTAATAACAAACTTCTCTGAGCTAAAGAAGCATGTTCTAACCCATTGCAAGGAAGCTAAAAACCTTGAAAAATGGTTAGACGAATGGCTAACTAGAATAAACAGTGTAGAGAATAACTTAAATGACCTGATGGAGCTGAAAACCATGGAACAAGAACTTCATGACGCATGCACAAGCTTCAATAGCTGATTCAATCAAGTGGAAGAAAGGATATCAGTGATTGAAGATCAAATTAATGAAATAAAGTGAGAAGGCAAGATTAGAGAAAAAAGAGTGAAAAGAAACGAACAAAGCCTCCAAGAAATATGGGACTATGTGAAAAGGCCAAGTGTACATTTCACTGTTGTACCTGAAAGTGACAGGGAGAATGGAACTAAGTTGGAAAACACTCTTCAGGATATTATCCAGGAGAACTTCCCCAACTTAGCAAGGCAGGCCAACATTGAAATTCAGGAAATACAGAGAATCAACAAAGATACTCCTCCAGAAGAGCAACCCCAGGACACACAATTGTCAGATTTACCAAAGTTGAAATGAAGGAAAAAATGTTAAGGGAAGCCAGAGAGAAAGGTCAGGTTACCCACAAAGGGAAGCCCATCAGACTAACAGCAGATCTCTCCGCAGAAACCCTACAAGCCAGAAGAGAGTGGGGACCAATATTCAACATTCTTAAAGAAAAGAATTTTCAACTCAGAATTTCATATCCAACCAAACTAACCTTCATAAATGAAGGAGAAATAAAATCCTTTACAGACAAGCAAATGCTGAAAGATTTTGTCACCACCAGGCCTGCCTTACAAGAGCTCCTGAAGGAAACACTAAACATGGAAAGAAACAACCAGTACCAGCCATTGCAAAAACATGCCAAACAGTAAAGACCATCGAAGCTGGGAAGAAACTGCATCAACTAATGAGCAAAATAACCAGCTAACATCATAATGACAGGATCAAATTCACACATAACAATATTAACCTTAAATGTAAATGGGCTAAATGCCCGAATTAAAAGACGCAGACTGGCAAATTGGATAAAGAGTCAAGGCCCATCAGTGTGCTGTATTTGTATTCAGGAGACCTATCTCACGTGCAGAGACACACATAGGCTCAAAATAAAGGAATGCAGGAAGATCTACCAAGCAAATGGAAAGCAAAAAAAAGCAGCAGTTGCAATCCTAGTCTCTGATAAAACAGACTTTAAACCAACAAAGATCAAAAGAGACAAAGAAGGCCATTACATAATGGTAAAGGGATCAATTCAACAAGAAGAGCTAACTATCCTAAATATATATACACCCCATACAGGAGCACCCAGATTCATAAAGCAAGTCCTTAGAGACCTACAAAGAGACTAAGACTCCCATACAATAATAATGGGAGACTTTAACACCCCACTGTCAATATTAGATCAACGAGACAGAAGGTTAAGAAGGATATCCAGGACTTGAACTCAGCTCTGCACCAACAGGACCTAATAGACATCTACAGAACTCTCCACCCCAAATCAACAGAATATACATTCTTCTCCACACCACATCACACTTATTCTAAAACTGACCACATAATTGGAAGTAAAGCACTCCTCAGCAAGTGTAAAAGAACAGAAATTATAACAAACGGTCTATCAGATCACAGTGCAATCAAATTAGAACTCA
Organism: Theropithecus gelada; assembly: GCF_003255815.1. Taxonomy (NCBI): domain Eukaryota; kingdom Metazoa; phylum Chordata; class Mammalia; order Primates; family Cercopithecidae; genus Theropithecus; species Theropithecus gelada. The sequence continues at coordinate 155,708,264 of NC_037673.1, forward strand.
GGATTAAGAAACTCACTCAAAACCACACAACTACCTGGAAACTGAACAACCTGCTCCTGAACGACTACCGGTTAATAACGAAATGAAGGCAGAAATAAAGATGTTCTTTGAAACCAGTGAGAACAAAGACACAATGTACCAGAATCTCTGGGACACATTTAAAGCAGTGTGCAGAGGGAAATTGAAACGTCCACAAGAGAAAGCAGGAAAGATCTAAAATCAACACCCTAACATACAATTAAAAGAACTAGAGAAGCAAGAGCAAACAAACTCAAAAGCTAGCAGAAGGCAAGAAATAACTAAGATCAGAGCAGAACTCAAGGAGATAGAGACACAAAAATCCCTCCAAAAAATCAGTGAATCCAGGAGCTGATTTTTTTAAAAGATAACAAGATTGAGAGTCCTCTAGCGAGATTAATACAGAAAAGAGAGAAGAATCAAATAGATGCAAGAAAAAAATGATGAAGGGGATATCACCACCAATCCCACATAAATACAAACTACCACCAGAGAAACACCTCTATGCAAATAAACCAGAAAATCTAGAGGAAAATGATAAATTCCTGGACACATACACCCTCCCAACACTAAACCAGGAAGAAGTTGAATCTCTGAATAGACCAATAACAGGCTCTGAAATTGAGGCAATAATTAATAGCCTACCAACCAAAAAAAGTCCAGGACCAGACGGATTCACAGCCGAATTCTACCAGAGGTACAAAGAGGAGCTGTTACCATTTCTTCTGAAACTATTACAATCCATAGAAAAAGAGGGAATCATCCCTAACTCATTTTATGAGGCCAGCATCATCCTGATACCAAAGCCTGGCAGAGACACAACAAAAAAAGAGAATGTTAGACTAATATCCCTGATGAACATCAATGCAAAAATCCTCAATAAAATACTGGCAAACTGAATCCAGCAGCACATCAAAAAGCTTATCCACCAAGATCAAGTCGGCTTCATCCCTGGGATGCAAGGCTGGTTCGACATATGCAAATCAATAAACATAATCAATCACATAAACAGAACCAAGGACAAAAACCACAGGGTTATCTCAATAGATGCAGAAAAGGCCTTCCACAAAATTCAACAGCCCTTCACACTAAAAACTCTCAACAAACTAGGTATTGATGGAAGGTATCTCAAAATAATAAGAGCTATTTATGACAAACCCACAGCCAATGTCATACTGAATGGGCAAAAACTGGAAGCATTCCCTTTGAAAACTGGCACAACACAAGGATGCCCTCTCTCACCACTCCTATTCAACATAGTATTGGAAATTCTGACCAGGGCAATCAGGCAAGAGAAAGAAATAAAGGGTATTCAATTAGGAAAAGAGGAAATCAAATTGTCCCTGTTTGCAGATGACATGATTGTGTGTTTAGAAAACCCCATCGCCTCAGTCCAAAATCTTCTTAAGCTGATAAGCAAGTTCAGCAAAGTCTCAGGATACAAAATTAATGTGCAAAAATCACAAGCATTCCTATACACCATTAACAGACAAAGAGAGAGCCAAATCATGAGTGAACTCCCATTCACAATTGCTACAAAGAGAATAAAATACCTAGGAATACAACTTACAAGGGATGTGAAGGACCTCTCAAAAGAAGACATTTATGCAGCCAACAAACACATGAAAAAATGCTCATCATCACTGGTTATCAGAGAAATGCAAATCAAAACCACAGTGAGATGCCATCTCATGCCAGTTAGAATGGTGATCATTAAAAAATCAGGAAACAACAGATGCTGGAGAGGATGTGGAGAAATAGGAATGTTTTAACACTGTTGGTGGGAGTGTAAATTAGTTCAACCATTGTGGAAGACAGTGTGGCCATTCCTCAAGGATCTAGAACTAGAAATATCATTTGAACCAGCAATCCCATTAATGGGCATATACCCAAAGGATTATAAATCATGCTACTATAAAGACACATGCACATGTATGTTTATTGCAGCACTATTCACAATAGCAAAGACTTGGAACCAACCCAAATATCCATCAATGATAGACTGGATTAAGAAAATGTGGCACATGTACACCATGGAATACTATGCAGCCATAAAAAAGGATGAGTTCATGTCCTTTGCAGGGACATGGATGAAGCTGGAAACCGTCATTCTCAGCAAACTGTTACAAGGACAGAAAACCAAACACTGCATGTTCTCACTCATAGGTGGGAATTGAACAATGAGAACACTTGGACACAGGGTGGAGAACATCAAACGCCGGGACCTGTCGAGGGGTGGGCGACTGGGGGAGGGATAGCATTAGGAGATATACCTAATGTAAATGACGAGTTAATGAGTGCAGTATACCAACATGGCACATGTATACCTATGTATCAAACCTGCACGTTGTGCACATGTACCCTAGAACTTAAAGTATAATAATAATTTAAAAAGCAACTGCCAAAAAGGAATAGTGATCTTCAGGGGTCACAGATAACATAAATGATGGGATCTGGGTCGGATCTAGTGAACTGGGTGGGTGGGAGAGAGTAAGTACCTGTTAAGGGGCAGAAGCCTCTGGGCTCCTGCTGAATATTATGGTGGAAATGGGCTGAGACCTTCTAATTTTTCCAGAGAATCCAGGAATCCATACTTTTTGTGTGAAATCTCACCTTTTTAATTTTTTCGAGATAGGGTCTCGCTGTGTCACCCAGGCTGGAATGCAGTGGTGTGATCACTGCTCACTGCAGCCTCCCTCAACCTCGTGGGCTCAAGCAATCCCCTTAGCCTCCCAAGTAGATGGGACCACAGGTGTGCACTACCACACCAGCTAATTTTTGCACTTTTTGCAGAGACCAGGTCTCCCTATGTTGCCCAGCCTGGTCTTGAACTTCTGGCCTCAAGCAATCCTCCCACCTCACCCTCCCAAAGTGCTGGGATTACAAGCATGAACCACCATACCCGGCCTGATTTTTAAATGTTCAATTTTTTAAGAATCCCCATCCAAGCCAAACAAAAGTTTGCCAGTCAGATTCAGCTCACAGATGCCAGTTCGCCAGGTCTGAGCCCCAAAATGAGCAGCAGCATGAAAGTCAATGAACTTGCCTGATGCTGATTTAAGAGAAGATTGGGTGTTGAGAATACCAAGGCTCAGAGTGGAGGAAATCATGCTACAAACCAGGGACACTGTTGGGAGAAGATCTATCTCAGGTGTCAACGGCAACAGAACAGCAAAGTGCTGATCTCTTGGGACACTGTGATTCCCAATCTTTGGCGCACACTGGAATCACTAAGGGAGCGTCTAAGAATTCCAGTCCCTAGCCCAACAAAATTAGAATGTCTGGGCGTAGGACCCCAGGTGATCTCAATGTGCAGCAAAGTTTGAGAACCACTATGCTAAGGGACTCTCTCTTGAGTCTGAGAACCTGTCTCCGCAGTTTTGATAAAGCTGGTTTTGGGGGAGCAGGGGGTATGCCTCACAGAAGGCAAGGAAGTATACTCAGTTTTAAAGATTTGAAGTTTTCCCACATCTGGTGAAAAGGAATCTGAGAGCAACAAGTTTAAATCCATCCTTAGTGACTGAACTTACGAAGAGCGGACTTTGCCAACAGCCACGGAGAGGTAGAGAAGTTTGGTGCTCCCTTAAAAAAAATCGCATTTTATTGTTATCATTTAACTATGAGTCTTCCAAGTGCCCCATGAGAGCTCTATGAGGGCAGGGGTGATGTCTGGTGTTAGTCTGCATCTGGTTCCTAAGGGCTACTTACAAATATGTATTGGTGAGATGCCATGGAGAAGTAGGGAAAGCAAGCTACTAGCTGGGGACAGGGAGGACTTGGGGGTGGGACTCTGGAGAAAATGTCAGGTGTCCATATCAAAGAACAGGGGTGGGAGGTCTTCGGTGGAGGGTCATCTTGTGGCAGCTACTGAATGAATGAAACCGGTAAAGTCCCCAGCACATAAAAGTATCCAGGAATTACTTCCTAAGATGCTTTCCCTACTACCGCCTCCAATTTTAAGTGCAAGAATGAAAAATTCGAAAAATACATGTCTGTGAATAAACACTGTAATGTATTGGTTAAGTGGCGCCAGGCTGCATAGGTGCAAGAACTTACTACTGTTGACTTTGAGCAAGACATCGAACTCATCTCTGCCTCAGCTTCCTCGTCTGGATATGTAGATGATAATGCCTACAGGTGGTTCTAAGGAGTTCATGAGTGATTCATAAAGGGATTAGAAGGCCACAGAGTGTGAGCTATTGTTTTCTTGGAGAATATCAGTAAAAAGGATATAGTTTGCTACTTATCAGATAAATGAAAATCAAAACCACAGTGAGATATCGTCTCACACCTGTTATAACAGAATCTCTATTGTCAAAAAGTCAGAGGCTGGGCATGATGGCTCATGTCTGTAATCCCAGCATTTTGGGAGGCCAAGGCGGGCAGATCACCTGAAGTCAAGAGTTCGAGACCAGCCTGGCCAACATGGTGAAACCCCATCTCTACTAAAAATACAAATATTAACCGGATGTGGTGGCTCGTGCCTGTAATTCCAGCTACTGGGGAAGCTTAGGGGAGAGAATCACTTGAACCTGGGAGGCAGAGGTTGCAGTGAGCCAAGATCGCACCACTGCACTCCAGCCTATGCAACAAGAGTGAGACTCCATCTCAAAATAAATAAATTAATTAATTAATTAAAAAGTCAGAAGATAACAAGAGTTAGCAAGAATGTGGAGAAAAGGGAGCTCTTGTAACCCATTGGTGGAAATGTAAACTTGCACAGCCATGAGAAAATCAGTATGGAGATTCCTCAAAAAATTAAAAATAGAACTACCATATGATCCAGCAATCCTATCTGTGTATATATCCAAAGGAAATGAAATCAGTAGCTCAAAGAGGTATCTGCATTCCTGTGTTTATTGCAGCATCATTCACAATAGCTAAAATATGGAAATAACCTCTCTGTTGATAAGTGATTTGATTTTTAAAATGTGGCATGTGTGCACACACATATATACATGACGGAATATTATTCAGCATAAAAAGGAAGGAAATCCTGCCATTTGCAACAACATGGAGGAATCTGAAGGACATTATGCTAAGTGAAATAAGACACATAAAGACAAATACCACATGATCTCACTTATACATAAAATGCAAAAAAGTCAAACTCACAGAAACAGAGAGTAGAAGGGATTGGGGCCACGGAAAATGGGGAGATGTTGGTCAAAGGTACAGACTTTCAGTTATGAGATGAATAAATTCTGGAGACCCAATGTACAGCATGGTGACTGTAGTTAATAATACTGTATAGTATACTTGATATTTGCTTAGAGTGGACCTTAAGTGTTCTCACCACATAAGGGAAAAAAAGGGAAACTATGTGAGGTGATGGATATGTAAATTAGCTTGATTGTGGTGATATTTTACAATATATATGCATATCAAACATCATGTACACCTTAAATGTATACAATTGTCATTCATCAATTATGCCTTAATAAAACTAGAATAAAGAACTAACTAAATAAATATAAATATTACGGTTTTAACGAAGAAAATAAAAGGGACATAGTGTTTCTTTTGGGTGTACGTGTCAGATGTTTGGATAACATGGACCATTAGCTCAGTTGACCAGAATGGAGGATAAATAAGGCCTGGGGGTCAAAGCCTAAGGAGGAGAGGAAAGGGAAATAGTTCTCTAGCTTTCAGACTATTTCTCTCTTTAAGTACATGGTAGTAGTCCCTGCAAGAATTGGTTAATTCAGTGAGAATGACTAGGCACACACTGATCTCCTCATCCCCATGCTGGTGGGAGGCAGTTGGTGGGGGATCCTTGATGTGTTACTAATTGTCCTTTTTTTTTTTCCCAAGACAGGGTGTCACTCCATCATCCAGTCTGGAGTGCAGTAACACAATCACGGCTCACTGCAGCCCCGACCTCCCAGGCTCAGGCAATCCTCCTGCCTCAGCCTCCCAAGTAGCTGGGACCACAGCTGGGAGTACAACTGTGCCTCCACACCCAGCTAATTTTTCATATTTTTTTGTAGAGACAGGGTTTCGCCATGTTGCCCAGGCTGGTCTCAAATTCCTCAAGAGATCTGCCCGCCTCCCAAAGTGCTGGGGTTACAGGCATGAGCCACCGTGCCTGGCCAAATGGTACTTTCATACTAGATTCTGAATGTATCACATTGCATCTGAGTTTATTGAATTCCATCCACCCATCTTTTTATAATTTGTATTTTATTTCAATAGTTTTTGGGATACAGGTGTTTTTTAGTTACATGGATAAGTTCTTTAGTGGTGACTTCTGATATTTCATTGCACCCATCACCTGTGCACTATACACCATACTCAATATGCAGTCTTTTATTTCTCATCCCCTTCCCCCTTCCACCCTTTCCCCCAAGTCCCCAACATGCATTGTATTGTTCTTATGCCTTTGCATGCTCATAGATTTGCCCTCACTTACAAGGGAGAACAAATTATATTTGGTTTTCCATTCCTGAGTTACTTTACTTAGAATAATCGCCTCCAGCTCCATCCAAGTTGCTGCAAAGGCCATTATTTTGTTCCATTTTATGGCTGAGTAGTATTCCTTGATATATATATGCCACACTTTCTTTATCCATTCATTGGTTAATGGGCTTTTGGGTTGATTCCATATTTTGCAATTGTGAATTGTGAATTTGCAATTGTGAATTTGCAATTGTGAATTGTGCTGCAATTTTGCAATTGTGAATTGAATTGTGAGTGTACATGTGTCATTTTCATATAATGACTTCTTTTCCTTTGGGTAGATAATCCAGTAGTGGGATTGCTGGATCTAATAATAGTTCTACCTTTAGTTCTTTAAGGAGTCTCCATACTATTTTCCATAGTGATTGTATTAGTTTACATTCCTTAATAATTTCTCCCATTCTATGGGTTGTCTGTTTACTCTGCTAATTATTATTATTATTATTATTATTATTATTATTATTATTTTTGAGATGGAGTCTCGCTCTGTCGCCCAGGCTGGAGTGCAGTGGCGCTATCTCTGCTCACTACAAGCTCCACCTCCCAGGTTCACGCCATTCTCCTGCCTCAGCCTCCCGAGTAGCTGGGACTACAGGCGCCCCCCACCATGCCTGGCTAATTTTTTATATTTTTAGTAGAGACAGGGTATCACCATGCTAGCCAGAATGGTCTCAATCTCTTGGCAGAAGCTTTTTAGCTTAATCAGGTCCCATTTACTTATTTTTGTTTTTGTTGAATTTGCTTTTGGGTTCTTGGTCATGAACTCTTTGTCTAGGCCAATGTCTAGAAGAGTTCTTCCAATATTATCTTCTAGAATTTTCATGGTCTCAGGTCTTAGATTTAATCCATCTTGAGTTGATTTTTGTATAAGGTGAGAGATAAGGATCCAGTTTCACTCTTCTACATGTGGTTTGCCAGTTTTCCCAGCACCATTTATTGAATAGGGTGTCCTTTCCCCAGTTGACATTTTTGTATGTTTTGTTGAAAATCAATTGGCTGTATTTGGCTTTATTTCTGGGTTTTCTATTCTGTTCCACTGGTCTACACGCCTATTTTTATACCAGTACCATGGTTTGGGTAATAGTATAATTTGAAGTCAGGTTATGTGATGCCTCCAGATTTGTATTTTTGCTTAGTACTGCTTTGGCTATGTGGGCTCTTTTTTGGTTCCACATGAATTTTAGGATTGTTTTTTCTAGTTCTGTGAAGAATGATATGGCATTTAGATGGGAATTGCATTGAATCCGTAGATTTCTTTCGGTAGTTTGGTCATTTTCACAACACTGATTCTACCCATCCATGAGCATGGGATGTGTTTCCATTTGTTTGTGTTCTCTCTGATTTCTTTCAGCAGTGTTTTGTAGTTTTCTTTGTAGAGATCTTTCACCTCCTTGGTTATGTATATTCCTAAGTATTTTATTTTATTTTTGTAGCTGTTGTAAAAGGGGTTGAATTCTTGATTTGATTCTCAGCTTGGTTGTTGTTGATGTATAGCGGTGCCCCTGATTTTTGTACATTGATTTCGTATCCTGAGACCTTTACTGAATTCATTTATCAGATCTAGGAGCTTTTCCGATGGAGTCTTTAGGGTTTTCTAGGTATATAATCATATCATTGGTGAACAGTGACAGTTTGACTTCCTCTTTTCCAATTTTGATGCCCTTTCTTTCTTTCTCTTGCCTGATTGCCTTGGCTGGAACTTCCAGGACTATATTGAATAGAAGTGATAAAAATGGGCATCCTTGTCTTGTTCCATTTCTCAGGGAAAATGCTTTCAACTTTTCCCAATTCAGTAAGATGTTGGCTTTGGGTTTGTCATAGATGGTTTTTATTACTTTGAGGTATATCCTTTCTGTGCCAACTTTGTTGAGGGCTTTTATCATAAAGGGATCCTGGATTTTATAAAATGTTCTTTCTGTGTCTATTGAGATGATCATATGATTTTTGCTTTTAGTTCTGTTTATTTGATGTATCACATTTATTGACTTGTATATGTTAAACCATCCCTGCATCCCTGGTAATGAAGCCTACTTGATCATAATGTGTTATCTTTTTGATATGCTGTTGGTTTGGGTTAGCTAGCATTTTGTTGAGGATTTTTGCATCTATGTTTATCAGGGATATTGGGCTACAGTTTTCTTTTTTTGTTGCATCCACACATCTTCTAAGCAGAATGTAATCTATATATGCACATACATTTGACTAAGCAAAATGTTTTTATTTGCATTTGTGATGTAAGGTATGTGTTGGCCCCATATTACATTAAAAATATTCAAGTTCTGGCTGGGCACGGTGGCTCACCTGCAAGTGAGGTGGGATTACGCCTGTAATCCCAACACTTTGGGAGGCCGAGGTGGGCAGATCAGTCCCAGCTACTAGGGAGGCTGAGGCAGGACAATCGCTTAAACCCACGAGGCAGAGGTTGCAGTGAGCCAAGATCACACCACTGCACTACAGTCTGGGCAACAGAGCAAGTCTCCATCTTAAAAATAAATAAATTAAATTAAATTAAATATTCAAGTTCTTTTTCTAAGTAGTTAATATTGCTTCTCATCTTTTTAAAAAGATGTTTTTTCCTTCCCCTTGAAACAACAAGTACACTTTGGTGGCAAGCATTTCTTTTTTTTGTTATTATTATTATATTATTATTATTTATTTTGAGACAGGGTCTTGCTCTGTCACCCTGGCTGGAGTGCGGTGGCATGATCACAGCCACTGCAGCCTTGATCTCCCCAGCTTGGCAATCCTCCCGCCTCAGCCTCCCGAGGAGCTGGGATTACAGGCACATGCCACCATGCCTGGCTAATATTTAATTTTTTGTAGAGACAGGTTCTCCCTATGTTGCCCAGGCTGATCTCAATCTCCTGGGCTCAAAACACTTCCCTCCTCAGCCTCCCAAAGTGCTGGGATTACAGATGTGAATCACCTCACCCAGCTGAGAATATTCATTTATCAGGTATCATTTGTTCAAGCTATATTTGCTTTTTTTCTTCTTAAATGTAGAATAAACTACAAAAACCTAAACCCATAACAAAAGATAAATGGCAGTGGCATGGAGGCAGGCTGTGAGAAAGCCTAAAATGGTTGAAAGTCTAAAATGTTATGATACAAGTTAGCTCAGCTAATTGGCTTCCTTCCCTTGTGAATACACTTTTCTAATATACATGGCCTTTCCAATATCAGTCCCCCACCAGCACCAGCACCAGCACCAAAACACATAGAGGTGACCATCTCTCAAGTTTATTCGTTTGAGTTGCACAATATAGCTCATAATAACAAAAATAAACATAATTGCCCCCCTTAAAATTTGGGCTTTATTTATAGGGGTAGGGGAGGAGTTTCAAGGTAATTTTGGGAAGATGACTTCAGAAAAGATTAATCAACTAGAGAAAAAAATGGGAATTTACAGTGTTTATGTCTATCTATCCCCCACATGTGTTTCTTAGGATGATTTAATACTTATCTTGGAAAGGAAGCAGTTTTATATTTTAAAATTCTCTAAACCAAGGCTTGACTCCCCAGTTTTAAACACAGCCCATCTGTTCCTGCAAATAGTGTGATTATATGGTCTGCACGGATCTGTGGCTCTAACTAATATGCAGAAGGTGTTTTGTATTAAATGGTACGAGGGTATTTTGTAGCCAACGGTTTCCAACTCCAAATCTTGATGGATTGTGGCTTGCCATATATTAAGATTTATTCTACATCCCATATTTTTTCACTGCTTTCCCTTTTTACATAATTTGCCAGACATTTGATCTCAAGTTGATAATTTTAAATATTATATCTCAGAAATTGTTTCAGATTTTCACCAAATCTCACGTGTAGTATCTTTAAAGTTAATACACATTTTATTGAATGCAACAAAATACACATGGGTGTTTGGATATTTTTTGAGTTGAGAAAGTGTAACAGAAAGAGCATCGGACTGGATTCAGGAGACCTGAGCACCCTTCCCCGCTTTGCCATCAATTGTGTGGCCTTGGGCACATTGATAATTGGTTCTCTTGTAAAGTAGGACCACTGATCTAGATCTCTGAAGGCTGGTGTGCTTCCAAAATTCTGTGATTCTTTAATGTTTCATGCTTGGGAAAGGAGAGGTGGAAGGGGTGCTAACAGCATTTTACCTTCAAATATAAATAGCTTAAGACACTTCTGGGTGGTCAGCCAACCAAAAAAGGTTGGTAGATTTGGCCAGATGGCACATGCACACCTGCATAATGCATCGGCCAGGCTTTGCTGCTTCACTGTAGAAACCCTATCGGTTATAATGTTTGCTGAAATCCTTAACCATCAATGTTTCCCAGAGGCAAAACTCACGTGTATTTCTTCTCTAAGAATCTTCTTCCATAAAAACGGTAGATCCAAGAACAAGGAGCCCCCTCTCACTGAAATAGCAGGAATATTTAAATAAAAGGTACTCTCATTTCCATAGAATCAGAATCATCTGAAAAATTGGAAAAGGTAAGATATCAGGCTCCATCCCAAACCTACCCAGTCAGAATCTATGGGACTCAGTCTAGGCATCGTATTTTTCTTTTTTCTTTTTTTAGATGGAGTCCCACTCTGTTAGCCAGGTTGGAGCGCAGTGGCACGATCTTGGCTCACTGCAACCTCCGCTTCCCAGGTTCAAGTGATTCTCCTGCCTCAGCCTCCCAAGCAACTGGGATTACAAACATGTGTCACCACGCCTGGCTAATTTTTGTATTTTTAGTAGAGATGGGGTTTCACCATGTTGGTCAGGCTGCTCTTGAACTCCTGACTTCAAGAGATCCACCTGCCTCAGCCTCCCAAAGTGCTGGGATTACAGGCGTGAGGCACCGTGCCCTGCTGGCATTGTATTTTTCACAAGCTTCCCAACCTGCTTCCAATGCCCATCAAAGGTTGAGAAACACTGGTCATGAAACAACTTGGTGATATCAAAATGCAAAATTCTAGCATAGATTGAAATTTAAAATGTCTTCGAATAAAACACTTGCTCAGTTTTTTTTTCTTTTACTGCACTCCTGTCATTAAAGAAAAACAAACACGTTCTATACTTCCATAAATGAATGTCAAATTTATACACATTGCTTCTGCTTTTTAATCGCGTTTTTCACTTTAATCAATACCGAATATCTGCACTATACATATTCATATAGGATCTGTTATTAAATGAGATGTCGAACTTGCCCAGTGATCACTTACAGCATCTTCTAAGCAAACAGAAGAGTCTGATGACAGCAATCTAATCTGCTAGAGTAAGCTGTGGTGGAGAGAACAGGGGTGAATTAGAAACTCAGCCCACCCCAGCTTATGCTGTTGCCAAGCAAGAATGAGTGGCCTATGCAGCCAGCACTTCCAATTTTTCACAAGAAGACAGAAACTGAGTTTGTCATGTACAATCTTGCAATTTTTAAATGGCTGGCAACTGATTCAAGTATTTTTTAAAATATCATTAAAAAATGTACAATTGAGGCCAGGCATGGTGGCTCATACCTGTAATTCCAGCACTTTGGGAAGCCAAGGCGGGTGGATCACTTAAGGCCAGGAGTTCGAGACCAGTCTGGCCAACCTGGTGAAACCGTCTCTATTAAAATATAAAAATTAGCCAGGTGTGGTGGCGCATATCTGTAATCCCAGCTACTTGGGAGACTGAGGCAGGAGAATCACTTGAACCCGGGAAACAGAGGTTGCAGTGAGCTGAGATTGTGACACTGCACTCCAGCCTGGGTGAGAGCAAGACTCCATCTCAAAAAAATAAATAAATGTATCATTGAGGCCAAACAACAAAGCAAAATTTATCAGCCCAGATTTCCCCAGAAGGACCCAAATTTGTAATTTCTGCTCTAGCAACTGAGTTCAGGATCTGATCAGTTAAGACGATCAAAACCCACTCACAGAAATGACTTCATTTAGTTGCCATGCAATATTATGCTCTCTATCTCTGGAAAGAATAGAATTCTCTGCCATTTTTACACTACAGGGTTGATATGAGGAGCCGCCTGCTAAGTTTATTTGTTCATTCTGTAGATATTTAGAGTGCTCCTGCCGTGTACCAGAGACTGGGAATATAGTGGTGAACTGAATCTTAGGTAAGTTGAGTATGTAGCACAGCACATTAAAAAAAAAAAAAAAAAAAAAAAAGAAGCATCTGTCTCTAGTTTAAAACTGTTAAAAAATATGAAGCTCATTACTCAGTCAGTGGTGAGGATTAAAAATACAGATGGGCAAAACCTGAAACAGAATGACACTTCAGTAATTTTTTTTCAGATGAGGCTGAAACCCAGAAAAATAAAGGCTAACCAAAGATCATAGAGGACTTAAAATTATAATCCAGAGCTCCTGTCCTTAGTGCAAGCCCCTTTTATCCCTCTGTGCTGCCCATCTCCCTAAATCCAAGAGGACTGATAAAGGATTGTCACAGTACTAATTTTGATGGCAAAGTTCATAAGGTGACAGACCTTATTACAAAGTTTTTAAGGGAATATTGATGCGTGAAAATAGGTATGCACTGTCTGAAAACACTGGAAACCATTAAGTAGACAAGAAAAGTGACCTAAAAAGGACTCATAAGGGAACTGATGATTCCATTTGATCAAGCAAAATACAAGGGGAACTGAATCTAATTTTCTCATTTTCTCTTCAGTAGAACGAGGTGGTTAAACTCTGTCTTCTTCCTAAGTCAAAAACTCTGCAGTGAGTTGAAAGCTATTAAAAAATGACTAGATTTTGAATATGGATGACATTATACAATGCTACTCTCCAGTACATAAGGACAAAACAAATTAAGTCAGAGGCTCCCAACTGGTATACTTGGAACCATTCACAGGTGTGCTCCCAAATTTTGAATAATCTGTAAAATGAAGTCTTGCTCTACCAGAGGGCTGGTCACTGATACCCAGTGATACTCTTTCTAGGACACGGAAGACAGCTTCTGTCCTGTTGTGGCTGGTGGGGCCATACTAGTAATTCTGGCCAAGGGAGTGAGTGGAAGTGACATGTCCATACCAGGGAGGAGCATGTGATTGCTGGTGTACAGCCTTGCAGTCTTCCCCCTGGCATGACCATCCAGAAAGTTCAATAGTGGCTGTTCCACCAGCCTACATCCCTGAGTGTCTGCACCAAATGGTATCCTTGTAGTGTACGTGCATGACATAAATCTTTGTGGTTTTAAAGCCACTATAATTTTGAGGTTTTCTGTTACAACCACGTAATATATTCCTCCTGAAATATACAGTGACATTTGTCCAAAAGGCTACCAACAGACTCATCTGATTTGGTATGTACAGCTGGGATCTATTTGTTATTAAGAAGTAAAAAGTGTATTATAATGTGAAAGTGATTCCGAAGAACTCTATTTTTATTAAAATCCCAGATAATTACTGCTAGGTCTTTGGATAGTAGCCTTCTTACCACTAGAGGGAGCTATCTGCTTTGTCGTCTGCCTAACACGGAGCACTAAAAAGATGATACACCTTCAGCACACCAGGGGAGAAATGAATTCTAGCCTAGATACTTCCCCCCTCCTCCAAAAAAGTCATACTGCCTTAGTGTTAGGCTAGCTGGATAGAAGCTCTGAAATGCTCAGGCTCCCCAAAAGGTTGATTCAATCTGAATCAGAAGTAAAGTTCAGAAATGTATACTTTTTTAAAATAAAAAGCTCCCCAAACACTTCTGAAGCAGAGCTAAGTTTGCTAACAGTGGGTGTAGAAGATTTCAAAGAAATGGTCCTTTTCAATCAGTTTTGCCATCTACAGGGCATTTCTGACAAGGATCAACACGTAAGTCCAACTAAATTAAAAACAAAAAAGCACTTCATAATGACAACAAACCACAGGAACAAAACATAATTATCTTCAAATTTAAATTTATTAAGACATTCAGCTATGTCTGTCAGTCTACATCCAAATTTGCTACTAAAAATAAAATAAAGTCACATCCCACATTAGGAATACTGAGGTCTGAAAAACACTTTTTGAGCCAAGCCTATTGTATAAATAAATGACTAGTTTCTTTTCATATCAAAATTCCCATAAAAAATTACATTCCCCCCTCCCCAGTTCTACCTGTAGCCATGATGAATGTAAAAATTTAAATATGACACATCCTTGTCAAAGAAAAGGTGCAAAGTCTATTAACAGCTTTAAAAGTGGCATTTGCAGAGTGTGATCATACAGTTATGTACTCATTCCCAAGGTGCAAATATTGCCATAATTTAACACTGTTTTGATTCAGTTGCAAGAATTAAACATCACACAGGATTGAAAAGTATACCCAGGGCCTCTATCAGTGCCCTAAAGCCCTTCCCACTTTGGTCTCCTTCACTAAAGCGGACTCCAAAGTGTTCATTAGAGTTTTAGTTTACTTCACACAGCCAGCGAAGTATACAACATATTAACAAAAGTTTCATATACATCAAAATATTGAAGACTCCGTCATAAAGTTCAAGAGTCTCAGATTACATGAATGCACCCGCAAGGCCCAAGTGCCCACCCACCCCTTCCCTAAAGCACATACAAAGTATGAGCGTGCTTCAATCTTTGAATACAATCAATGCTTCTTCATCTTTGATTTCATTTCAGTGCTGTACAAGACTCAATCACCACCTGACTGAGTTCCAATTAACTGAGGAGAAAGGGGGTAGAGGAGAGGGCTGGTCGCTATTCAGAGTTGATGATGAGATTGATCTGTCCCACGGAGAGTGAAAGTTCAGTTCCACTTCTGCCTGCTTCTTCCCATGCTATCTTCATGCTCTTTATCCTCACTTCCTGAGTCCCTTCAACACTTAAATCTGATTTTATTTCTCTCACACATATCAGGGGCAGTTTCTGAAGTTACTGAGGTTGAATTTTCTTCACAAACCTCTATAAAACATCAGCATAGAACATATAAATACATTTTGATTAGCATACATTGCAAAATTTCTCCCACAATGTCAGCGGATGAAAGCAGGTGGTCCCCAATGAGAGGACTTCCTGGATTAGATCCTTGGAATGTCAGTTTCCTGCCTGATCATCTCATTTTCATTCCTCAAATCAGAGCATGAATTCCATCTTAACTTCTCCTCCAGAGTATCAAAGCATCATTCCTGCTTCTTTTCCTCTAGGCTGATTCAACAGGATGTGCTTCATCTTTCGCACTGTGAGGATATTCTTTGGGGTCAAAAACCCCTTCCTGGTTATCTGGTTGTCTGGCGATGCGCTCATTATTGTCCCTAGAACCTTCCTGTATCCTGGTCCCTGGAGTATGCTCTTGGCCTGGGGGTTCAGTACCTTCCTGAAACATGACGTTTTGCTCAGCTCCAGCATGAGGCTGTAGAACTGGCTCAGTTCCTAATCCTGGAAGCTGGGAGGAGTTTTTCAGGTGGCAGTGGCACAGAGGGCAGGTCTCCTGGACATACAGCCATTTCTTAAGACACCCTGCATGGAAAAAATGACTGCAAGGCGTGATCACAGCAGATTTCATGTCCTAGAAGAGGGGGAAAATAGGTACCTTATAAATGTCCGTTTTCTAGAATCTTTGGTGCTATCCCCAAAGTTCTGGTTCTAACATTTCTTTCCCACAATAAAAAATTTGTAACATAGATCTCAGAATAAAACTTACTTTATGTATCAGTAATAATCCTGCTGCCACCACAGATCCCCCATATACAAATAATGCAAGAACCACTGGCTAAGTACTTTCTAAAAGTGAAGGAAAAACCAAAAATGAGGAAGAAGCTACCTTTATAACTGGGTTTTGCCTCAATATGAAATGCAAGTGTTACAAAACTGTTGCAGTATGATTACTGGGTCTCCACTGGTATGACAAGAGTATAATTACAACCTCAGAAAATCTGATGAAGACAGGACTTTTTCTACAGTTTTGCTTCAACACAGCTGAACACATTACTCTATGATGAAATTATTGGCAAGGAGACAAAATCAGCCATATAATACCAGGATATTGGCAAGGAAGTGGCAATCTCTCATTAGGGACAATGTATATACTCAGTTTCCAAGACCTGGTCTATATAAGCCAGTGTTTCTCAACTTGCATAAGAATCACTTGTTAACACATAGTCTTGGGCCACGAAAGACCTACTGAAGTGGAATATATCACGATGTACAACAAGTCACCTATGTGACTTTTACACACATTTGATAACCACTGGAAAAAGGAGTGGTGTACTCCTTATTAAATTGATATTTCTTGCATAAGATATATATGAAGAGGGAAGCCTGGAGACATGAAGTTATAAAGACATACATTTGGCGAATCAATCATTAATTTTGTTTAAAGTTCCAAAACAAGGAGGTGTGGATATCCCAGAAATTCCTTGCCAAGAACTGGTAACACCTGGGAGTCAACTTTTAAGCAGAAAGCCATCCAAGGAAAAGCAGCCAGCTGGGAAGCTAAGCGGTTGTACTCTCATTTTCCATATGATATCAGCAGGTAGTTCTAGCACCTCAAAAAAAGTGATGTGACAACAGGAAATACAAACAGGACTCTTGAATCCCCGAGATGGAATGTTCAGACATCAGCTGCTGAAGCTGAGGTGCTCCGACTCTGTTTTGATGTGCTTTGTCCTGAGTACAATGAGGCTACCTAGCACAAAAGAGCTAGGGTTCACTTTAATAATAAACACAACTAAGAGAATGGCTACTTTGAAGGGAGGCAGGAACCCTATATTACTCCTCAGTCCCCTCAAATGCAAAAACAACCTGGAAACCATTGTTTAGCTAGGATCAAAAAGTATGTTCTAATCACAATAAAAAATTTGTAGTTGTATTTTACTATTAGAAAAAAATTCTTAAATACGCACAAATTTAAATATGCACAAATACATACATACCCCACCTAAACTACAAAAGCAATCCTGAAGTAAGAATATCCCCTGTATATTGATGACACTGTCTATAGTTTTAGTCTACCAGCCTACACTCTTAAGAGAGTGATTTTAAAAATGGGACACAGTTTCTGCTGCTGGTCATCATCTCACACAGCTTCTGCTGTTGGCCATTATCTCTGTCCATATTTCCAATAGTGCAGCCTCTTGCACGGGTGACTGATGATTAACCTTTAGGTCTTTTTGTTGTTTTATTTCCGAAGTGATTTAAGTACTACCTTTAATTTGTAATAGAATGCAATCATCAGGCTCTTTATGGTGCATGTGCCAAAGACTGTAAGTAGGCCAACTTCAATTGTACATCAGTTGGCACTTTGCCACATCCACCCACTTCCACCAAATGCTTGTATCCTCGGATACTTAGCAACCCAGAGGTGGGCACATATTCTCTCTACCTATGTTAGGTACATGAATAGTTCTTCCCCACTCTGGGAATACTAGAGGGAAAAGAGTCAGAATTTTGGCACACCACTTTTCAGGAGTTGCTGACCCCTCTTTGATAGTTATATTCGATAGTCCGTGTGAGTGTGTATTCAGGAGTAAATATAAAATGCACCTAACCTGTTTTTCCTTTATTTATGGGTGAGCAATAATGTTGAAAACAACAATACATTAGAACCCAAGGGACTAAATTTAAAACTTAATTTAGAAATAAAATGGAAATATTTTATCAGGTCTTTAATATTTGAGGTCCACTTTTTTTTTAATCCAGAAGATAATTCTGCCTAGAAATTTAAGTTGAATTTGGTTAATATGATTACAGTCCCTATGGTTACAGTCCCAAGGGATACACTGTATGACTTACCCAAACAGATTCTTATTGAAGGAGTTACCTGATAACAGATGGCACAAATATCATTGTGTTTCTCAAGCTGCTCTTTCGTAGCAATGGGTAACGATTTAATCTTATTCACAGCATCCCTGCGGAGAAGAAAGCTCTTCCACCCCAGCTGGGCCCGAAGCCACACGTTATAGTAGGAATGAATGAAGATGATCATTGAGCCCATCACTGTCCATTCTCCAAAGATGGTCTCTGAGACGCCATAGGCCACCACACAAAGGGCCACAAGAAACTCCAGCAGGCGGTAAGTGCCATTCACATAGTAAATGACATCATCCATGTTTTCCACTGGCTCTTTTCTGAATTCCTCAACCATAAATAAGACATAAATAAAAAGTGTTCCCAGAACCTGAAAAAACAATGTACGTATCTTGAAATATGATGAGACTTTTTTCATAGGCTTTAAACAATAACACATTCCTGGTGTTTTTAGGATGCAATACTTCAAATCTACAGAAGAGTATCCAGGGAAAAAAATATTTTACATAAATAAAAAATCAACTCTAAAGAGAAGACACTGATGTAACTAAAATGTGGGTGATCTTAGTAATCCAGGCATAGACAACAAAAAGCCACACCGTCAGACATGACTTTCCTAAAATGATTCTGATGAGTAATCAATTTTCTGATTCATCTTTTTCCTTTATTCCTTAGGTCACCAAACCTCATCAACTCCATCTTAATTTTCCTCATACCATAGTCATTCCTGTTCACAACTCTCAAAGAACTTTTACTTCTACAAAAAATAATGAATAACTCTTCACTGTCAGTGTTACATTTTCTTTTACTTCTTAACTTAGGTAGCAAAGATCTTCCTTTAAGTTACAATAAGCTTATTATTTCTAGGGCAATATTTTGTGTGTGCATGTCTGCGAAACATGTATCATGTCTGTATGTGTGTAATACACACATATCAGATACATACATATTTATATACATCATGAAACTATTGGTATTTTTTAGTGGAATTTAATTTAAAAAAACACACTCCAAATAAGCTCTAACACAAGCTCTAAAAATATTTATTGTTTTAGTTACTTATCAATTTAAGATTTATGTGACATCTCTGTATCACACCATTTTGAAAAAGAGAAACTGAAAGGCTTAATTACCTTCATAAAAAATACAGTGACATTAATAGGTTTATCTAATATTTTAATAACCTGCCATCTACCTCCTGTGCGCAAATAAATATGTGTTCTAGTAAAGAGAGAGAGAGAGAAGTTATCACCTCAGTAGTACACTTATAATCATTCATCTTGAAAAAATTTAATTCCTTTTCTGGGAGCAAAAATAACAGAATCAGTTATTATACAGAGTCAATTAATCATAGGCTTACCTGAAGAGAGGTAAGAATGCTGCTGGAAATAATGATAAGAAGCCAAAAATCCATGTGGAAAAACTGGCAAATCATATATGCCATATAAGCAGGGAATACCAATAAAAATAAACAAAGGCTTACAGCACGGAAGTGCTTCCACAAGCTCCTGGAAAAAGAAAAAATTATTCTTTTTAAGTGCCTGCCACCTAGTAGCACAACCACTCACATCAGCAGCTAACATCTCCGGTGCCATGATTAAATTTCACAAATTTCTCGCTGAACACCCTTCTCCATGCCAGTCACTGCACTAGAGTTCAGGCCAAGTCACACAGGCGTGGCATGTCAAAGTCACCACACTCAGTCAACTGCAAAGTACCACTGATTTTCTTTCGTTCCTCAATAGTTTGCTTTCAATTGCTACTCCTAGCAATTTCAAATTACTTCAGGCTTTTGTAGCCTTAAACCTTAACAATTTCAATAATTTGTCCTGGTTAAGACAGGGAGGGAGTATCAGAATAATTTGTGGTCTTTTTCATAACATATGTTATTTTTCAAATAACATAAATCTTATGACACCCTCCCCCCACTCATTCCACTTGTGATGAGAATTTCTGCTACAGTGAGTGCAGTGTCACTAACAGGAATGACTCTCCAATGAGTAGGTACATTCATCCTCACATCTGTTGCGGTCAGGGGAAGTGGGAGATGTGACTGAGAGCAACTGTAGTGTAAGATCTACTAGCTGGTTTTCCTCCCTCCTCCAGTCCTGATCTATCCAGGACACTGCCAGCCAGACTAATCTTCCTAAAGCTCTACTATCATAATATTTTCAACACTGTCTCTAAATTTTTGAGTCTGGCCTTTGAGGTCCTCCACTCCCAATTTTTCCATCCAAGCTTGTCAAATCTGTTCCTCATAAACCAAGATGGTTAACTAACTGCCCTCTCAGCAAAACACAAGCACTCTTACATCCCACTAGAAATTCCTCCATCATGCTCTCCATTTCTTTAAACCCTTTAGGCTAGTTCAAGCTAAACAAATTTGGCTTTCAATTGAAATAGTTTAAAGCTCATGGCTACAAAAAAAATTCAGCTGTTTTAATTAAATATCAACATCTGTGATATGTTCTCAAATCCAGGTAAAGCATCTCAAAGAGACACAAATAACATAAATCATCTTTCCTACCTTTAATTACAATATACGCAGGAAGTAAAAATTACCACACAAGGTCAAATGCTATACAGTGCGGTCCTAACATAATCAGTAATTCAGAGAAGAAAGTTAATTATTATGATGAAAATTAAAGCTGCATACTTTGGATAGTGTTTTACATTTTTTCTTGCCAAAAACTAACAATAATAATAATAATCAGAAATTAAGGAACAAATGTAAACTTGTCAGTAGCTTTTCTTTGAGATTCAGCAATTTTAACTTTTTAAAGAAAGGCAGGCAAGAAGGAATTACCATCATAGTAGCTTTACTGTCTTAGATGATGAATTATAGCTCTAATAGGGCAATCTGCCTTATAAACTTAAATATATTTTTTTAAAATCAAGGCAGCTATGATTCATTTATATGAAATATGTACATATTTATAAACACACATACATATATTTAGGCACACACACAGAAATGTATATACAACAATGTTATGTCAAGAGTTTTACATTTATGTCTAATTTTAATACAGGTGGATATATACACACAAACACATACATAGACACACATATATGTCCTTATCTAAAATATCAAATAAAATATAAAAAGAATAAGGGAAAATTACATTGAAACCTTGAGAAATTAATAGGTTAAGCACTATAAAATGACAACCCATTTCCTAAAATGTTTGCCTTTTGAAAATTTGCTATATAATTTGAATAAGTAGACTATAGTTCTAATATTCCTTGTTAAAAACTGCAATAAAATTTACAGATAAAATAACCAATTGTTTCTATGGCTAAAACTAACTCACACACCCTCCCCTAAGCTAAACATGGAAATTACCTATAGTTCAAGCAACTCCAAAGATATATTTAAGAAGATTTTCCCCTTAACAATTATTTCATTAATAATAAAAAAATTGTTTCATGAACTATCAGTATCATCTCTTAATTGTCCTCTAACTTGAGAATTAGGATGCTTTTCCTTTCCTTTTTTAATCCCCAGTACACGGAATTGAATTCATTACAATCCTTGACTAACGATGTACTATCATCATTGGTCTCTGCATGTCCCTCCTTTTATTTAGTCAGTAATCTAATTAACTACTGTAAATAATGTAACAAGCATTTATGAACCCACTTCCCACATACAGGTGAAGGCCTGGACAATAAGCCACATCTAACGACAGGGGCAGGCCTGCCTATATGTACCACGTCCTCGCTCGCCCCTCCGCCCCACGAAACCACTATCTTGAATCCTGTGTGCTTCATTCTCTTGCCTGCTTCCCTTTTTATAGTTTGGTTTTATCTATACGTATTCCTAAGTATTACACATTTTAAAGTTTTGTTTTTAACATAAAAATAATATCCTACATTGTCATTTTTTTGGATTTACTTTTTTACCTCGTGCTGCTATGATCATTCATACTGTTTTGTGGGTCACTATTTTTAACATAGCACTGTGACTATTATCACATTTTATCATCTACTTTCTTGTATTGGCATCTGGGTTGTTCCCAGGCTTCTGGTGAGGTGAACTGTTCTACAAACATTCTTCTACATGTCTCCTACTGTACACGTGCAAGTCTTTGAATATATACCTATAAGGAGATCATGCCAAACTCTCTTCCAAAGTGACTACACCACTTTACACTCTCACCAGTACCATGGGATGATATCCTGTAGAGCTGCAACTTCCCCCATCATAGGTACTGGCAGATTTTTCCCTCCCCTTTCTCTCTCCTTCTTCCATTTGACTGCGTGTAAGACAGTATCTCGCTGTGGCCTTCACAATTCCCTTGTCATGAATGATGCTGAACTTCTCTTCATGTTTGCCTGTCTTCTCTTTTCCTAAATGCCTTATCATGTTTTGTGTCCATTTCTCTTACCGATGTGTAGGAGCGATTCTTGATCAGGAGTACATACTAGAAATACTTTCTTCCTGTTTGTAATGACCATTTCTAACTTATCTTTAGGTTTAAAAACTGCTATTAATTCTAATATTAATAGTTAAATGTATTAATCTTTTCTTTCATAGTTATAGTCAAACTCGGTCTTCCATAGTCAGTTCTGTCAGTTTAAGAAATTTTTTCCTACTCAAACATCCAAAATACACTAATCTCAGTGGAATTTTAACTTTCTGTTTTTGACATTTAAGTCCCTAACATACTGGAGTTACTTTGTTTGTAGTGCGAAATAGGAATCCAGTGTTTTTCTAGCTTCATTATAGACTAGCACCTGTCTCCACTCATCTGGCATGCCACTTCTGTCATATACCAGAGTTCCACCCATATGTGGGTCAGTCTGGGGTTTCTATTCCACTGGTCTACCTTAAGCCAACATTACAAATGCCTCGTAAAACTCCTGCTATGAGTGAAATACTTTATTTTTCTCAAATTGCCTGATTTATTTCAATACTGGGATTACAATGGCTTCACAGAGTGAGTGGCTTCACAGAGTGAATTGGGAGGTATTCCTCTTATAGTTTGAAAGTATTTGTTTTAAATAATCTGCCAAGTGTGGTGGTGTGCACATGTGTCCCAGCTCCACAGAAGGCTGAGGCAGGATTGCTTGAGCCCAGGAGACCAGCCTGGGCAACATAGCAAGATTCCATCTCTAAAAATAAATAAATAAATAAACAAAATAGGGATAACTGTTCCTTGAAATTTGGTAGAACTTGCCTGTAATATCATCTGGCTCAAGATGTTTGTCAACTGCTTTAATTTATTTAACCGCTATAGAACTATTCAACTTTTTAGTTCTTGAGTCAGTTGTGGTAAGTGGCATTTTTCTCTTAACTTTATTTCATTTGTTTTAAAAAGTACTCGCATGTAGCTGGTGGTTATTCTCATTACTGTAGGCAATGGTGGGAGGGAAGAACAGAACGGAACAGTTCATGTCTATTTTTCCTCCCACAGCCAAGGGGGCAGCCTCTCCTGCCTCAGGTTAATGCAGCTGCAGCCAGAAGGAATAACACAGACACCAATTTGAAGTACCCCAAACCCACATACAACACTTCTCAGTTTGCTCCTTTCTCTCTACATCTCCTCTGCATCTAATTTTGGAGAAAGCCAGTAGTGAGGATAGTTCAATATCCTGGGAAGACCCACAACAGCATCTACTGATACTTACAGTAGTGGAACAACACAATTTTTCTCTTTTCCAAATATTAGTTTTATCAATATATACTAATTAGTGTGATTAATAACAAATGATATTGACAGAGATGACAAAATACTAATTATACTTAGGTCAAAGAAACCTACTTTTCAGATCTACTAAGTGGCTATTTAATTGCACTCACCCTTGAGTTCAACATTTTAAATGCCTCAGTTGAGAAACCTTAAACCTCATAAACAAATGTGAAATAACTACGATCAGTTATGATGATTAAGAAGATCTGAAACATATCTAAGAGTCTGAGCTTATTTAAACTGATTTTTCAGCCATCCTACCACTTGAGAAAATTTTATAGAATGTTTGGCGGTGTGTGTTATGAGGATACAAAGATGAATTGGATGTACTATAATTCAAATGCTAATTTGGAATGTTTTAGAAATCAGCTGATACAATTCTGCCTCCCAAGATATTAGCAGTTCCCTCACTCATAAAAGGCTACCAAAGAAGCAATAAATTCAGATGTATTTCTATAATCAATAATCAGAATGTGGATAGAGCACTAGAAAAAAAACAGTGACACCGAATTTTCAGAAATTCCTTACAGAATTTCCTTATATAAACTATAATAAAAAGACTGTATCTTTAAGGAACTAAATAACAGTTTGGCTTTTATCCCTCACAAAAATTTCTGGATACCTCAATTATCCTGATTTAATCGTTATACAATGTATACAGCTCTCAAAATATCACATGTACCTCAAAAATATATACTACTACTATGTATCAATAAAATATACAGAGTTTAAAATTTTACTGTAATGCAAGATGTACATGAATCCAACTATTAATTTCATTTGGTCCTATAAGTTGTCAAGAATCCCTATAATCCAGTCAGTTGAAACTGTCTAAAACTCCATCAAATGAGGCTGTTTTTCCATAAATGTCTATTTTATGATTACCTGAGAGCCTCTATTTTCCTCTCCTTCATTTGCATTTCACTCGATGCTTTCTCTCCTTTAATTTACACAGAATAAAATTACATATTATTTGTTACATTTATTATGCTAGACTAAATTTTATGCTCTATGCTCTTAATTTTAAAACTGGACAAATATAAAAAGTATTAAATTCATCTGAAGCAGAAAAAGTTAACTTATAATTACATGGCCTTTGATGCGATTTTTAACTAAAAAATCTTGAGAGAAAAAACAACAGTCAAATAAGTCAAACATCTCATACAGGAAAAATAAAAACATCAACTTGCTGAATTAACCTAAGCTAATACCAATTACCCATATCCATTTTTCTGTCTCTAAATATTCCCTAAATATTTAGACAACAAATGCATGTAAAAAATATTACATGAGTTAATTTAAAGAATATTAAGAGGCCTCTTACTTGTCTCTAGATGCTCCCAGTGCCAAAACAATAGGATCTGCAATTTCTAACATGGACTGTAGGATAGAAGCTACAACAATGAAAAGGATAATACTGAGCAGGAATGCCCGATGAACAACCTGTAGTTCTATCAGCCCAGTCTGCACTGCCAGGATTAACAGCGTTACTCCTTCTGTCATACCCCTAAAAAAAGCATACATTTTCAGAAAACATAAAATAATCTGAATCTCATTTAATTCAAAGAGAAAAATAATCCAAAGTCTTAGACTCTTGTTACGTATTTTTAAATCTATTCTGACTTAATTCAGACTAAAAACCTGATCAGTATATTAACTTTATAACATTAATGAAATAGTCATATATATCACTACACGTGCAAAGGCATAATAGCTATTATTTTACCACACAATGAGGGCAAAAATAATAACTTCTAAGACAAATAGAAATTTTCCAACCCGACTTTGTTAATAAGCCAGATATTAATATCAAAACTGTATAGAAATCAGATTTTAACAGGGTTAAACTTCAAATGGGAGAAAGCAAGCTTCTGAAAATCTCTTAAAGAAATCTAGGAAAGGAAGGTGTCCAATATTCATAATGTATTAATACATACAATAAAAATACATCTTTCTTTAACATGCAAATGTATTTTTTCACAGTACTTTAAAACCCAAATGTTGCAACCATTAAAAAAAAACTCTCCAATTCCATTTCTTCTAAAATTCATCAGCCAAAGAAATTCATCATTACTTCCTTGAGTTATCTATAGTATTTACATTTCTAGAAGTATTCAAGGAAAGAACTTACCGATTCATGGCAGGATCATTCATGAAAGCTCGATAACCCTGCAAGTAAAACTTGCAGAGTGTGAGAACACCCAAGGCAACAAAAGAAACTGTGAAGACCAAACCCAAAAGAGAGTAAGGAGTGCTGCAGCATTCCGCAATACTGGAAAAAAAGAGGGGGAAATTAACAGACATAAACTTTCCATTTGGAGTAAAAACATCTGAGGCCTTTAAATAACCACCAAGCTTGATCTGATCCTCATTAATTAAAACATCCTAAACCAAAATTTGAGGTGAAATCACCCAATTACTCCACTAATAATTTAACCATCTTATTCATCTTCAAACCCACATTCTTCTATCTCACTGGCAAATATGCAGTACATAGCACCAGATCTGAAACAAGGTCTTATTTTTAATAATCTATCATCTTCAAATGCAGTAAAATTCAAAGAGCCTAAATCTTCACATCTAAGAAATATATAATTACCATGCTGACAAGTATTCAAAAGAAGCTTGTACAGTTGCCCACTGTTCTTCCTGAAAAATGTCGGCTATTCAAATTGTTCACTGTGCTACATTATAATATGAATACTTGCTGCAACTCCTTATTTGACCAAACTGCTATGGAGCAGGGTGTATCAATCCTCCTAATCCATCAGTATCTTACATACGATTGGCATTTTAAAATTTAGGTTGAGACAAACGCATTTTTAAAAAAGGGGTTACTTCCAAAGCATGCCCAAGAATTCACTTCAAGACTTTAAAAATAATTTTAATATTAATTTTTAACATAAAAGTTTGCTATGATACTACTAGAGCTGGCAAATATTTTCATTGAACTTAGATATTAACTTATGTGTATTTTATAAATACATGTACTATTATGTACTAATGAGATGGATTTAGCATTCACACCATATCTTTCATATATATATGTGTGTGTGTGTGTATGTATGTATATATTTGAGACAGGGTCTTGCTCTGTCGCTAGGCTGGAGAGCAGTGGTACAATCATAGCTCACTGCAGCCTTGCACTTCGGGGCAAAAGCGATCCACTCACTTCAGCCTCCCAAGTAGCTAAAACTATAGGAGCGTGCCACCATGCCTGGTTAATTTATTCTTTATACAGACAAGGTCTTGCTATGTTGCCCAAACTGGGCTAAAACTCCTGGCCTCAAGCAATCCTCCCACCTCGGCCTCCCAAAGTATTGGGATTACAGGCTTGAGCTAATGCTCCCAGCCCCTATATAGTATCTACATCTTAAGTTTTAAAATTCAAAGAAGAATTTTACTTATATAGATGAGGAATTCATTCAGGCAATCAATGCTTGCTTGCCCTTTACTACGCAGCTCCATGCTTCTATATAGTTATCTTTCCTACACAATTGCTTATACGTTGGTTTTTATGTGAAAGCATCTAATTTTACATGGTACCAATGTACACTATGATGAGAAAAAAAGTCTGACTTTCTGTTAGGAGCCAAAATATCCACCAATCATGGTGGCTAATAACTAGAAAAAATCATTAATTTTATAACATTCCTACAAATTTAATTTCTGAAATGTTTGGCATTTTCACACTGAAATCATTATGTAGTAACAATTTTAAACAAATTGTGTGTAATTTTACAACATGAGAATCATGACTGAAAACAAACTAAAATTTTACTTCATTCTCATTGAAAAAGGCTGAAAATTTAACCAAAGGTCCATACTACTTCTCTATTTTTATGGACCTTTCTCCACATTTAGAGAAAATTTTACACCCACACAATATGATTTAATTACGTATTCAAATATACCACTTTTCTTTTATCTTATTTTAGAAAAAAAAATGTGGTGCTATTTTTCAAAAGACATCATACTAAATACCAAAGGTTTCGACCTAGCTTTGGGGAAGTGAAAGAGTTTAGAAAATTTACAAAATTTTTCTTTGCCCTCTCTTCATTCAGTAACTCATTTTTATGAAATCTTAATTTCTACTTTCTGGCTGCAAAAAACACTTTTTGTTTGTTTGTTTTGCAGTTTGATCTTGTGTACTTTTTTGTTGGTTGGTGTGTTTGTTTAGTCAGGGTATTCTGGTAAGCTTCCAATCCCTTTTTCTAAATAAGTTGATTTTTGGCAAAGAAACATAAACATTACGCAGCACACAAAAGCATAAATAAGAACAGAGAACAACTCTTACAGAGATACAAATTAACAAAAGAACCAATATGGGAACTTCTCAAAGCAAATTATAACATTCTTATCATGAAAAAAGGCAATCTATCCTGGCTATGCATAGAAAAAGAAGAGAAAAAAAATTACGTTAGCAAGATATCTGAACTTCACAGAATATCCCAATATTATTTTCTTTGTAAATAAGTCCAAATGCATTCATGGCTTAGTGAATTGTTAAGCCTGTCGCACTATGCTATACCTCGTCTTACTGTGCTTTGCAGCGGGTAACAATCTGGTTTAAAGCACCACCAATTCAGTCCCACGCTGAGGTTATTATCCTAACCACAGAACTGTCTCTCTCTTTCTCTTTAAATTCAATTACGTTTTAGGTCATTTTAAAAGTCTGCAGGCCGGGCGTGGTGGTTCACACCTGTAATCCCAGGACTTTGAGAGGCCAAAGTGGGTGTATCACCTGAGGTCAGGAGCTCCTCAAGACTAGCCTGGTGAACATGGTCTCTACTAATAATACAAAAATTAGCCAAGTGTGGTGGTGTGTGCCCGTAATCCCAATTACTTGGGAGGCTGAGGCAGAAGAATTGCTGGAACCTGGGAGGCGGAGGTTCAGTGAGCCGAGATTGTGCCACTGTACTCCAGCCTGGGCGACAGAGCAAGACTCCATCTCAGAAAAAAAAGTCTTGCACAAAACCTCCATAATACTTATATCAAAAACAAATAGCAGTCAAATTTGCTTAATACGAAATTAATCCTTAAAATGTATTTGACTTTGACATCAACTTACTGTATGTTTATAGAAGCTACTTATAATTGTTACTCATTTTTAGAAAGTTCAAAATCTGATTCAGTACCAATATAAGTTTATCCTACTTATTTGTTAAAACAGGTTTTTGTCCCGTATATTTTTAATGTTATTTACATCTGTGTTAATGCTTTCCTTGTAACATTTTCCTTAAGGATAGTAAACTATCTTAATTTAAACTTGTCTTAAATTTCTCATAGCCTACACCACTTAGTACACAGTCTTCCATCATATTGGATGGCTGAGAAACAATGACTATTAACTAGAACTTAAAACTGTTATCTACCTACATTTACTTTATAGGAGGACAGATTTTCATCCCTACTTTTTAAAGTGACAATGAGTGAGGGAACCAAGATGTATATTCATGTACTAGATTCTGAGAAAGTGAGATTCAAACTCAAGAGTAGAAAAAATAACAAATGTGGATCTAGCATAAGCTCACAATAAAGTGGGAAAAGGACTCAAATGACATGAGATTTTAAAAACCAAAACAAAACAAAAAACCCCTAAATATTAAAAACTGAGTCTTAGAATTATTTTGGGTTAGAACAAGCCTGACTCACCTGCAGCCCAGGACAGTTTTGAATGCAGCCCAACACAAATTTGTAAACTCTCTTAACATACTATGAGATTTGTTTTGCGATTTTTTTTTTTTTAAAGCTCATCAGCTATCATTAGTGCCAGTGTATTTTATGTATGGCCCAAGACAATTCTTCCAATGTGGCCCAGGAAAGCCAAAAGACTGAACACCTCAGGGTTAGACAGTAAAGTACTATTATAGACCCATTTCTCCAATTATCTGACTCTATCTTGATACTGAAGCCAACAGTGACATAGGCAAAGTATACAGACTAAGTCACAGGCTTCGAACTCAGGTGGGTCTCAGTGCCAGTTCTGCTTCTTTTGGCAGTGTTACCTGGGGCAAGTTATTCCTGGTAGTTTCTTCAGCTATAAAATGGTAATTATAATAAAGGCACCTATCTCTCCGGGTTGCTGTAAAGATTAATGTGAGGCAAAGTGTTTAATGGTATGGGTACATTTTAAATACTCGATAAATGTTATTTTTATAATATACTTTTTTCTGATTGACCCAACAATTTTAACTTGAAAGTGAAAAAATACTTTTACAATTTGCTATGTACATTTCCACAAAACATTTGCTACACTCTGGTCCATAGTGCAGTCAAATAAACCACATTATTATATCAGTACCTCCCTGCATTGCCAAACCTAGGAATCCAGTGAATGAAAATCCTGTCTTAACAAAATACGAAGTTGTATAACATGAATGATAAAAGTAATCTGCAAAACTTACTATTCCTAGATCAGTTTTCTCTTTCTAAGGTTATACATAGTATCATAGGCTCTTATTAAATTACCTTGTCAGAAAAAGGAAAAGAAGCCTCTCACGTGATGCAGGCTGATCTCGAGTACTGAAATAGGAGTAAATCTGAAGAGCAAATAAGACGAGCCAGAAAACCATGAAAAGAACAGGGACTACCAGTTGATTCCACAGGGACATTCCCAGGGCGAGAAGGCCATATACCTCCACTACCTAAATAAAAACAAGACAAGAAAACTTCCTGTATCACCATCTAATAAATACTGTAAAAACACTTAAGAATCGAATCAGAAGTAAAACATTAAATAGTTTTTCTTTTATTGTAGGACTGTTTCAGCTAAATTCCTTTAAAGTTAGCCTATATAGTTAACAAACAGTATGTTTTTTAAAACTTACTGATTTTGCATTATTATTAACACTTGACACACACTTATTTGATAGCAACAAATTGCCCTAATAGTCCAGGGATAAGGTCAAAATAAGGTCATACTCAGTACAAAATAACCTTGAAGGTAGTTTGAGAAGACTTGGTAAACACTCATGTCTAATCAAAATAATCAGGACTAGCATGAACTTATGCAACGCTGCTTGAGGCAGTAGTCTAAAAAAAGTAAAAGTAAAAACTTTCAGGGTTTATTCAGAAATGTCACAAATGAGAAACAGTTCAATGAAGAAGAGTACTTAATCACTGGAAAAATTTTTTGCAGAGCAAAGATAGTTAGCAAGTCTTTTTCTCCCATACACATCAATTCCCCTTCCTCCTACTGTGTTTCTATCAAGCTATGTTTTTCCATTTGGTTTGCCAAATGTAGTAACATTAGGAAAAGGATATATTAAAAAAAAAAAAAAAAAGGCTTAATAATCTGCAACTCACTAGTTTTCCAGTTTATAAAACACTCTTCTTATGAAACTGACTAGGAAAAATCAATCACAGAATCTGATTCAATCTAAGAGCATAGGTGTTACCAAGTTTCTAGAGCTTCTATGTCAAGGACCAGACTCTGGTAACACAGCAGGAATTCTGCCTGGCAGCTTACAAAACCAAAATCTAGCAGTCAACTGGTCTTGCTGGAATCTCTCAATGTGATACTGGAATGCTTCAATAAGGTACAAAGATCTTTAAGTATTAAGTTAAAATAAATTGACTTGCAGATTATTCTAAATTTAAAATTCTTTCATCAGTAAATCAAAGGCTTTTTCTACAACCCAGTCTATTAACTTCTATTTTCCCCAGTGAGAAAAGATTAAAAGAAAAAGGAAACTGCCCAACTAGCTGCAAAATTATTATCAGGCAGACTGATAACTAAGATGCAGAGAATACTTTTCTTCCTTTCCATTCAAGAAACAGACCACTATTTCTTGCTTATCTAATTCTTTCCTGGTCACACATTTTATAACCTGTATTTCCAACAGCTACATCTAGTTGATGTATGAATCTTATGGCAACCAACTAAATATGACATTAAAAAATGAAGGCTGAGGTTATTCAATAAATATTTAATATTCAATAAATATTTACTGAATATTCATTATTTATTACAAACTAAGATAACCCTCATAAGACTGAACTGAAAGAAGAATATGTATCTTAAATTTGTCATTCTTACCCTGAATACAACTATAACCCTTCCTGTCCTGCTTCCCCATGAAGCCGCTCTTCACTGACAGTAGAAATAATCTCGTTTCTGGAAGATCTACTCCTGGGAAAACTGCCCAAGTTAATCACTGTGTAAGATGAAGATAGAATCAGGCTAAGGCCAAAAGCTTAGAGAACGTATTCTCAAAGATCTGCCCCTGGGGCCATAAGAGAATACCTCACTTAGCTGTATCAGTTTGTTCTATCTGAGAGCTTCCTGTACCTTAAGGACACAGTCAAGAGGTGGAAGACAGTGACATTTTAACACTCTCTTTTTATACCAAGTCAGGTTAAAATCTACTTTTTATACTACAAACTATCAATTAAACCAAAGAGAAACATTTATTTCCCAAATGTGTATTGTTTGTATCTGCGGGTAATTTACCTTAGAGCAGAGGCTGAAAAAAGTAGGGGAGAAACTTTTATAAAAAGCATGTTATGTTGGCAAAGTCAGTTCAAGTACTATATCTAAATGAAATCTATCATATTATAACCCCGAACTATTTAACTTTTCTGTTTCAATTAGGCACAAAGGGAAGAAACTGTAGTCACAGTAGGACTATAATCAGAAGGAAAAAGCAGGATTTGACTTATAGGTATTCAATTCTTTATTATTTTTGTCTTCATTACAATAGCTAACACATATGGAACATTGTCTGGTACTAAACTCATTTAAATCTCACAGAACCCTATGAGGAAAACACAGCTTTCATTATTAGCTCCGTTTTACAGAAAGTAAAGCAATTATCACAAGGTTACACAGCTAGGGAACAGCAGCATCAGGGTATGATCTCAGATAAATCTGCTTTAAGAGAACCACTTCACTTTACTGCCTTCTCAACAGAACATAATCAACAATCTTTCAGATGCTCCTAATTGAGCTGAAAATAGCTGCTGTTTTGAAACTGTAAAAATGACTGGTACCATAACTGTGAACTAAAAATGAACTATAACTTTAATGTACTTAACATTTATGTAGAATTTTATCTACATGTTTGTGGTTGTCAGTCTTACCTGAACCAATTCTCTGTATGCAGATTTAGCAAGGTTATAAGGTACCAAAAGATTAGACCCAAGAAAATAGAGAACTTCCAATCCAGTAAAAATCATAGCAAATTTATTGATGATAACAATTGTCTCCAAAGGAACAAGGCAGAGTCGTGCTAGCAGAGGAAGCATGTGAGCTGAAAAGAGCCAAATCTGCTTTGTTTTCATGACACAGGAGCATAAAGTACACACCACCAACTGACCTAAAATGGGGAACAGAATACATTTAATTTTGAGCATTTGGCATCCACAAAATAAAAACAACCAAAAAACACTGTTGATAAGGATAGTAACAAAACTTTTGAAGAAGTCTAACTAAAATCTTGTAGATAATATTTTAAATCAAACTTTAACTCCATCTGACTATAATTACATATTCACATGTTCTGTGAATTTTGAATGCTAATTCCTTAGGGCTGATCTGGAAAGAGCAACATAAGTCTCCACTGGTTGTCTGTGATGGCATGTATAATACGAAGAAAACTTTAAACAATGTCTAGTTCAGTATTGTGACAATTCAGTTGCTACTGTTTATACACAGCTTCTTTTCCAAAGGTACTCAATATGTAACTGTTCTGGTCTATAGGTGAAAGCATAAAATCCAAGATACAATCACTTGTTCAAGATCATACTGTAACAATATTTGTTCTGAGAATTCTTTAATCTTTATTTTTGGAGGCCCATGTAAACCTCCCCAAATAACTAAATCATAAGTTAAAACTAAAAACTAAACAAATTCTTCTCACTGGGGATTACACATGATCATTGTATTAAACTCAGAAACAGAGAAACAAAATGGGAAAGAAAACTCTCAGTCTCTTACAATCCCACAACCCAAAGGTAGCCCCTAAGAACACCCTGGGTTACATTGAATGTATGTGACATGATATTTGCATTTAGCCTTTTCCAAATATTCCAGAATTATAAAATACTTTATATGAATAAGCTTTTACATTATGACATCCTTGTATAAACTACCTGGAACACATTTCCTAATATTCTCTTAGGCTAGGAATTACTGAATCAAAAAAAAAAAAAATTTTTTTAAAGACTTTGACACACTGTCAGACTGCCCTCCAGCAACAATTTACCAGTGTATAATGTGGCCATTCTTCCATTAACTTGCCATAGTGAGTATAATTTAGAGAAGGGAAGAACAGGGAATATTTCTTAAATTTTTATAATTGGCATTTTGTTGGTTACTAGCAGCACTGAACATTATCAATAAGTATATAAAAACATGTGCAATCATTTGCAATTATTTGGTGAAATGTTCACATTCTTCGCCCATTTTTCTACTAGAATACATATCTTACTGCTTGATTGAAATACTAATCCTTAGTCACATGATTGCATTTTTCTAATATGCCCCTTGTCTTAATATTTTTAATAACTTTATTCTCTTATAAAAGTATGTATTGAAAATAGTCAAACCATTTTTTTTCTTAATTGTACCCACCTTTAGTGCCATAGTTTATTACATGGCTACCCCACTCAAGATTATACAAATAGCTGTATTTTCTTTTAGTAATTTTTAGCTAATTTTTAATTTTAACTTAAAAATTAATACATTTGATTTATTGTGGAATAAGAAAATAAAGATCTAAGTTTGTTTTTTGTACATGTTTAGTTGGTTATCTCAAAACTGGCTACTGGACTCATCCACTCCTTTCTCATTAATTTGAAATGTCACTGTAGTATACTCCAAAATCTTTTACATATTTAGGTCTGTATAAGAACTTATTACTTTTTGTTTTCAGTGATCTATTCTAATGATGGTACCACCCTGTTCCATCATACGGATTGGACAAATCCTCTCTCATTGCTTCTTTCAGAATTTCTTGGAGATTATGGAATTTTCCAGATTAATTTAGAATCATTAGCCATATTTTCTCACTTCTTGTCAATGAAAACCAAAATGAAAATTTGGGACTTGTTTGTATTCTATCCACACACCTGTTGAATATTCCTAGTCCCAAAATCTAAAATCCATAATGCCCTAAAATCTAACATGATGCTCCAAGAAAATGCTCATTGGAGCATTTTGGATTTCAGATTTTGGGATTAAGGATTTCCAAACAGTAGTATAAAGCAGATATTCCAAAATCTAAAAAAATCAGAAATCCAAAACATTTCTGGTCCCAAGCATTTTGAATAAGGAAAATTCAATCTGTGTTAGAAAAATACAAAAATGTCAACCATTTTTACATAAGACCAAACACTTATAACAATCTACTGTCATAAAACACATACGGTATTTTATCTCACAAAGCATTAATTTTGGCCTTTAAAAAACTGATACTAAAGTAATGTGAAAAACAATCATGGCATAAAGAAGAGAAAAACTCCTAATTATATAGAAAACAAGAGGCCACCAAATGATCTGGCTTCCACTGTGTTTATAGTTATGAAACTTAAATGTCCTTGTTGAGCACAATGTAAACTTCCTCTAAGCTCTGAAAATTCCCTTAAGTCTATGCCAGCACATGTGGCGCTCAGTGCTGGGGTTACAGGCTTCCTTTATCTTCTTTCATAGAAGAATATGACTCATATGGCATATTTAAGAGAAGACTACTCCTGCTGAGGTAGAAGAATGAAGGAGTCATATGTTGTTAGTGGAATCTCCCCTAAAGTTCCAAAAGAACAAGTTGTTTGTCTTCTGATTTGCCTATTTCAACTTTTAACTCTGAATAAACCAAAGTCCCAATGTACTCTTTAGATGTCAGGATTCCACTATTAGAAATATCTCCAAGAAGTTTGCAACCCTAGGAAATCATGGCATATTAAAATTACCTATTTTCAAAAAAGTTTGTTATTAAAATGAAGAAAAACACTAGAAAATTATTTTAAAATCAAAGTTGAAAGAAAACATGCTCCTTAATAGTTTATGGACTTCGGAAAGTTGAATCTTAGCTAAGTAAACAGAAGACCATGGCCACTGATAAGAAGAGTTTTAAGAAATATGCTTCATATTTATAATACAAGTATATCCATCATAAAATAAAACGTTACAAGCTTTCTAACTTAGCAAATATGTTCATTATTGAATGTTACCATTAATAAATATGCCAACTCATAACGACATAGTTATAAAGCAACATTATTTTTGTCCTCTGCTGTCTTTTAAAATCCACTCTGTGAAGATTAGTGGTTTTCCTGCCCCTAGATAAAATCCAAGGCAAGTCCCATAACTCTAGCTTAGGTTACTGTCTCAATTTAATAATAACCGAAACTTTCAAACACATTTAAAGTTGGGACTTATCCCTTACTCTAGAGTTCAGGCATTCTAGGGAAAGCATTAATTTTGACCTTAATGCTTTAAGATAGAAAACCTGCAATTGGGAGAGGAAGTGGAAAGCCTGTAGCTGGCTTCTGTCTCTTTTTTGACCTAGCACTTCTTCCTCTGACTCACCCAGGACTGAAGCGGGAAGGGAAGGAGGAGAGGGAGGGAAGTAGGCAGGTTCCTACTTAACTGGACTCTTACAACAATATGGTTGGTACTGGTACTGGTGCTTCCTAGACTTGAGGTATCTAAAACCGATTCATTTTCCCCTGGACACTTTTATGGGTTGTTCTGAAACTGTTCCTATCACTGTGGCTCTCTCACCTGCAGCAGTACCCTTGGTGCTTGGTGTATACCCTCCACTGGCCATTTTTGGCTCTTTTCTCAGCTCCTGGGAATATGGAAGGTCAATCCCTGTTGATGACTTCTCATCCCCCTAAAAGGCCTGCTTGAACAGGACCTAAGAAAATCCTACACAGACTTTCAGGGCCCTTGTCTAGTTCACAAAAAACTTACATTGTTTGCTCCACAATTTCCTATATCAGAAGATACAGGAAAACCCTATAAGGCATTTTCACTCCACAGTCAAAACACTCAACAAGCAACTAGCCTATTGCTAGTCCTTTATATCAGATTAGAATTATAATGTGAGCCTCATATATAATTTTAAATTTTCTATTAGTGTCATTTCAAAAAGTAAAAAGAAACAAGTGAAATCAACAATATATTTTACATAACCTAACATATCCTAAACATCATCATATAGACATTCAATCTATATTAAAAGTTAACAAGACATATTAAAAGTTAACCTGGCTTGTGGCAAGTCTTCAAAACTGAGTATGTGCTTTACACGTACAGCACACCTTAATCTCAATTCACCACATGGCAAGTGCTTACCAGCCACATGTGGCTAGTTTTGGACAACATAGTTTTAGATTTTGCAGGCTGAAAAGGCACAAGAATGATACAGTGGACTTCTGGCCTCCTGGAAAGGTGAGAGGTGGGTGAAGGATAAAAGATTGTACATTGGGTACAGTGTACACTGCTCAGGTGATGGATGCACCAAAATCTCAGAAATTACTGCTAAAGAACGTATCCATATAACCAAACACCATGTGTTCCCCAGAAATCAATTTAAAAATGTTTTTTAATGTAAGAAAATAAAAATAAAAGTGTAACACACAAAAAAAATGTTCCACGGTAAGTCAGACCCCAGTCCACAGCATTCCCCCCTTCACTACACAAGACACATAACTCCCCAAATGGTCCCCCACTGAATCCTCTAGTGTAAAGGGCTGGGGAAGTATTTCAGAAAAAAAGAGTTCTCTCTGAAGAAACCCTCCTCTAATCTCTAATTTTAGGCCTTTTAACACCTTCTACATGGGTGAGTTTCAAAGTCACAAAACAGGTTTCCTCTCACTTCCGTTTTTGCATTTTGGCATGGTACACTCTGGTAGCAGGGCTCCGGTACTTCACTTTAAATTGTATCTATACTGTTTTCAGGCCTTAGCCAACACTTCTATTTTTAACATTCTACTATCTGAATATTTCAATCACATCTCAAGTTCTTGATGTTTCCAGACATTTATTTTTGACAATAAGGTCATGGCTTTCAACAGCTATAAGTAAATTTAAGATATTACATGTTTCATTTTAATCTTTCAAAGTAATAATTAACTCTATTTAAAAATTAATCTTCTCAAATACTTAAAAAAAACCCTTATAAAAAGCACAAGCGACTATGTGCTATGTACAATATGACTATAAATACATAACCTATACATGGGGAAAAGAAGACCTAAAAAAAACCCACTGAACAATGGTTATATGTGGAAAAAGTCACCATGAATCACTTTTGAGAATTCCATTTTTTAAAAACATGAGTATGCACGAATTTTGTAAGTTAGTAAGACTGGCCGGTTCCTACCTACACTTTAATTCTTTTATAATACTTACCTATTAAGGCTGTGGTAAACCGATTCATAGACAGAGGTTCTAAATACATTGGTCCCTCATAGGCAAACTCCAGTTCACTCCGAACATAGTCCCTAAATAAGAAAATTGATAAGAATGTGTATATGAAATACATTCCAAGCAGAATCACAATATGCTTATAAAAGTATATTGTTACTGATACCCCTTTTCCATGTCTAAGGAAAAATTTAGGTATGAAGAATTATATATAAATGGCCTTCATCTGTTTTCTGTGCATTAGAAACAGACATAACTTATTGAAATGGAATGTTACCATGCAGAGAAAGCTGCCAAAGTTCCACATTATGAAA
The DNA here is from genome assembly GCF_003255815.1 of Theropithecus gelada. Classification (NCBI taxonomy): domain Eukaryota; kingdom Metazoa; phylum Chordata; class Mammalia; order Primates; family Cercopithecidae; genus Theropithecus; species Theropithecus gelada. Next base: position 155,746,815 of record NC_037673.1, read on the forward strand.
TTTTCTTTCTTCTCATGACCTTATTAAATACTTTATGCCCAGTAAAAACCCAATTGAGAGGTGATCTCTCTCAACTCTACTACACTAACCAATGATATCTAGTGATATGACACTAAATATCTCCTTTTCTGGCTATCTTCCACCACCAACATCCCACCCTCATCTTATTTCCCTCAGAGTTTTGGCCCCAATTATATTTTATTAGTCCCAACTAGAACCACAAACTAGTTAGAAAACTGGAGGATAGCAGTATAATCCTTAAAAATTATCAACTCTATATGAAATCTAAGATGATAATTATAATATTTAATTAGGCTACATATTTACTTTGAAGCAAATTTTAGATCAAACAAAATATTCCTTTTAAAATTCAACTCAATTAACCTGTGACTACTGAGAAATAGTAAGCTTTAAGTAATAACCAAAGAGCCTTTACACATTCAGAAAACAAGCGTGAAGCACAACCAGGGAGAATTTAATTTATTATCAGTAAGTTAAATGGTACTACTGGAAGACAGTTTGTCTAAAGTATTTTTGGCATCAAAGAAGGGAAGTTTGTGTAAAAACATTCTTCCCTCTTTTTTCAACTTTTAATGTTTTATTCATTGTATTTAAAAGAGAACATTTCAAGTATTTCCAAACAAACTCATATGGCTATATTTACTTTTTCCATGAAATGACTTCCCATTAGGCAATCAAGTGGAATTCCTTTAGCACTGCATAGCCAAACAAGGAAAGACCCTTACAAAATCAGCCAGAAGGGTATTCCCAAAAAAGAATCAAAACTTAAAACTAAAATTTCAAAAAGAATTAAAACAGTTTCTGAGATTATAAAAATGTATGACTAAGTTATATGAGTGATCTAGCAATTCTCCTTTATCGCTCTTAGATGACAGTTTCTAACATATAATGTATTAATTGTCTCTTTCTACTGAAAGAGAAAGCCAAATTCTCAAGAATTATTTTAATGCAGTGGTTGTCAACCAAGGGGCAATTTTGCCCCTGAGGGGATATTCTACGTCTGGAAACATTTTTGGTTGTCACAATGGGGGAGAGGTATTACTAGCACTTAGTGGGTAAAGGCCAAAGATGCTGCTAAATATTCCTCAGTGAAAAGGCTAGCCCCTAGAACAAAACATTATCCAGTCCAAAATGTCAACTGTGCAATATTAAGTAACCTTGTTTTCATGTAGAAAGGCACAAATACAAATAACACATAAATATCTGATTACTATAGGTAACCATCAATGGAATTATATAGTTAGAATAGAAAACTAAAAAATTAAAAGAATTATGAAATTAGAATAAAATGCATATATAAACACTATTAATACAAAGTATTTTAAAATGCTATTTGAAAAACAAATTTATACCTAAAAGAGATTTTAACTCTGAGTGTCAGTACTAGCCAGACCTTTAAAGCCCAATAATTTCTTTTTGGTCAGAGCATCTCTCTCTCCAATGGATATAGTTTAAACAGGGGCCAGGAAAATCCATAGAGACAAAACACAGATTAGTAGTTGCCAGGGGCTGGGGAGAAGGGGAGATGAGAGTAATTGCTTAATGAGTACTGAGTCTTGTTTGGGGGTGACGAAAATGTTTTAGAATTAGATAAAGGTGACAGCTGCACAACATTATGAATGTACTGTATGCCACTGAACTGCTCACTTTAAAATGATTAAATTTATGTTATACGAATTTTAGAAAAGGGAGATAAATCAGCTCCAAGTGCACTATCCCCAAGGAGAAAGCCACAAAGTGCCCCAGAAGGGCCTCAGTCCCAAGTATCTCTGTGTGAGGGACAAGAAAAGAGAAGACTTGAGGTCCCTACCATGTTTTCTTTCCACTGTTTGGTTTTGTCACATATTATTAATATTTTATAATAAAGCTCAGCAAACTAAACATCACGCTAGCATTTCTGATTGCTGAGACATTTGTTAACTGTTCTGCATTATTTCATAGCCTACGTTAGTTTATCCTCTTTTTAAAAACTTCTTTATCTTTCTTTAGTTTCTTACCTTAAATTCTAATTTCACACAACAAAATTTCTAGGGATAACTAACATTCTCTGTTTCTTTTTAACTCAAAAAGAAATTACTGAATACATAAGTGCTGGTACTCTGCTAGACTCTGCTAATACTGCACAGTCCATACTAGCATGCAACTTACAAACAGGGAGGGGAGATAAATACTTAGTCCCATAATTATTTAATTATGATGATAATCAGTGCTGTAAGAAAAATACAGAATGCTGTGAGGATTTTAGTCTTTTTTACTGATACATAAAAAGATTTTAAGTTCGCAGCATATTTAAAAATTACATATTTTATTCTCTATTTCTAGGTTCTAACTTTTTCAATAAACTAATAATATTTCTATGTGCCTTTTACTTTTTTATTTTAAATACTACTTATTTTACCTCTCCTATTTCATATGGTTATTATAAGTTTTTAATGTAACTATTTCCTTTTCTTTTATCCAACCCTATATTTCATTCCTTTGTTTTTTAAGCCTTCTCTCAACTTTCTAATCCTTTCCATTATTTTCTTTTTAATTCTTTTTACTTTCTCTATACTCATTACTTTGCGATTTGCTGTGATTATAGGACACTAAGGGAGGTCTGCATTCCAGAAGAATAAATAATCAACCTTTAGGCCACAATGACAGCCCTGATGTTAAGCAGTTTCCTCCCACTTGCTCTTACTTTGTCCTTCTCTAGGATCCTAGGATTAGCTCTCCAATACTGTACTGCCCCCCACATTCCTGTTCAACTTGAGTCTTTGTATCATTCATCATAGCCTCAAAATTAATATCGTCCCTAGGCCCCTTAGAACCTTTCCCCTTTGCTCAATTCCTCTCTTTCAACACAGTCCTCCAAAATCCTCCATTTGCCTGACGCATCAAAAAGCCCCACCTCAGTAAAAACAGCCAGGCCTAGAAAGCCTGCAGACTCTCTCTTCAGGCCAGCTCAGCTTAGCATGCCAGAGTCAAGGCAATGGTTTTGGTGACAGCTAAACTACCTAGTATGCCACACAACCACTATGGATCTGTCACTTCTAAAAGGAGGATCTGGGCATCCCATCCCAAACTGTAGAGAAGAACTGAAATAAGAATCAGTGTTAACAAAAATCTCTACATCTAACTCATGCACAACTTCCAGGTATCTCATGCTGGCATTGAGAATTCTTGGTGACTCAGTCCCAACAGGGATGGTCATTCACAACATAAGAAAAACAAGACAGTAAGCCTAAATACGAAAGATCCAAAGTGGGAATTATCCAAAACTCCATGAGTGATTTTAGGTGAAAAATTAGTTCAAGGCAAGAGTCATAAAATTCTAACTTTTAACAACATCTTATGATTCTCTTAAGACTCAAGTGAGCTATTCAAGAGAAGCATTACAATTTTTCATTTCAGAAGACTTAAATGGTAGAATGTTTTAAGATCTTCAGAAACAAGAATTCCTGCCAATCTACTTATAACAGAATAAAATATTTTCCTTCTTAAATGTTTTTTCATTTGTGGAAGGCTGATAATCACCCCAACACAGTAATAAACTTAAAAAATCTCTGAAAAATCTACTTTCCTAGTCCTGTATAATAGCCTCCTCTCCTTTAACTCAAATTGGGGCCACAAGGAATGTACAAGATCTATGAAAAGGGCCTCCAGGCACGGTAGCTCAAGCCTGCAATTCCAGCACTTTGGGAGGCCGAGGCAGGCGGCTCACTCGAGCCCAGAAGTTCGAGAGCAGCCTGGACAACATGGCGAAACTCTGTCTCTACAAAAAAAAAGCAAAACTTAGCTGGGCGTGGTGGTGCCTATAGTTCCAGCTACTTGGGAGGCTGAGGTGGGACAATTGTGTGGGCCTGGCGGGGGCAAGGGCTGCAGTGAGCCAAGACTGCACAACTGCACTCCAGCCTGGGTCAGAGTGAGACACTGTCTCAAAAAAAAAAAAAAAAAAGAAAGAAAGAAAGAAAAAGAAAAGGGTCTCAGAGCTTGCCATTAGAAAAATTCTTGCTTATATAGAGAAGTATACTGTTACAAAAAAATAAATGGGTACCAACCACAAAACCTAGTAGCTTACCACTTCAGCTAATTAAAGACCTTTTCACAACAGTCTATTCAGCAATCTGACTCACACACTGGACAACCTAGGAACAACTTGTACATTCTGGCTATTTACTTAAAGCTTTCAAACAACGTTAATTCCAAAGAAATCTAATCTATTTTCACATAAAACAAAGGTGTGCCAAGTTATGTTTTGCAATATGGGCAACAAGCACCACTTGATACAAGAAATCTCAGATGTTCAAATACCTGTACTTCCTTATATGCCTACTAAACACACATACACGCACACAAACATACCTACTATATCCTCAGCACTGCGCTAGCACTTGAATAATTCATTTACCCAGAGTTTATTTAAACTGTTGACACCCTTTCTTTAGCTTCTTTCTAGCCTCCAAGGTATTTAGTGCCTGCATCTGATAACGTTCAAAAGAAAAAAACATGTTAAACAGCGAAACCGGTCACTTTTATTCCTGTCAAAATTAAGTTTAGAATATAAATGGTAATACTCATTTTAACATTCCAAGCTACTTGGGAGGCTGAGGCAGGAGAATCACTTGAGCCCTGGAGGTGGAGGTTGCAGTAAGCCAAGATTGCGCCATTGCACTCCAGCCTGGGCAACAGAGCAAGACTCGTCTCAAAACAAAAACAAAAACAAGTTGGGCGTGGTAGCTCATGCCTGTAATCCCAGCACTTCGGGAGGCCAAGGTGGGCGGATCACCCGAGGTCAGGAGTTAAAGAACAGCCTGGCCAACATGCTGAAACCCATCTCTACTAAAAATACAAAAAATTAGCCAGGTGTGTCGCGGGCACCTGTAATGCCAGCTACTTGGGAGGCTAAGGCAGGAGAATCACTTGAACCCGGGAGGTGGAGGTAGCAGTGAGCCGAGATCACACCATTGCATTCCAGCCTGGGCAACAAGAGCAAAACTCTGTCTCAAAAAACAAAAAAACAACAATTTACCTAGTTTTTTTTTTTTTTTTTGAGACAGTCTAACACTGTCACCTGGGCTGGAGTGCAATGGCATGATCTCAGCTCACTGCAACCTCTGCCTCCCAGGTTCAAGCAATTCTCCTGCCTCAGCCTCCCGAGCAGCTGGGACTACAGGTGCCTGCCACGACGCCCGGCTAATTTTTTGTAATTTTAGTAGAGACCGGGTTTCACTATGTTGGCCAGGCTGGTCTCGAACGCCTGACCTTGTGATCCACCCGCCTTAGCCTCCCAAAGTGCTGGGATTACAGGCGTGTGCCACCGTGCCTGGCCTATCTATAGTAGTTTTTAACTGAGGACAGTTTTGTTCCTCATACGCAGCATGTGACAATGTCTAGGGACACTTTTTGGTTGTCATATTTGCTGGGAAGAGGGTGTCACTGGGATCTAGTGGGTAGAGAGTGTTGTCAACAACCTATAATGCACAGGACAGCCTCCATAGCAATGCACACCCTGCCCAAAATTCTGATACCCCTGAGAAGCAGCAGCCCTGATCTACAATTTTAAATTATGCAAGTCATCATAAAATGGAGAGCTAATTATCCATATTTTACGCCTAAGCCACTCTTGGGGAAGTTTTTACATTTGAAACCATACTTACACACCCAAGAGCCAGAATAGAAACAGTATTACTTTCTTCTTTTGAAAGCCAGTTCTACTGGGCTCTTAATTCAAGTCGTAGACACACAAATCCAACATGTTGGTTCATAAATCTAACAAGGAATTTAAGAATACTGGGCCGGGCATGATGGCTCATGCCTGTAATCCCAGCACTTTGGGAGGCCAAGGTGGGCGGATCACGAGGTCAGGAGACAGAGACCATCCTGGTTAACACAGTGAAACTCCATCTCTACTAAAAAAAATATATAAAAAATTAGCCAGGCGTGGTGGCAGGCACCTGTAGTCCCAGCTACTTGGGAGGCTGAGGCAGGAGAATGGTGTGAACCCAGGAGGCAGAGCTTGCAGTGAGCCGTGAGCCGAGATTGTGCCACTGCACTCCAGCCTGGGTGACAGAGCAAGACTCCTTCTAAAAAAAAAAAAGAATACTGGAGTTTAGAAAAAACATCCAGCTGTAGATGTGACCCCACACCCTCACAGGAATGACCACACTCTCACAGGAGTGGTAATATCAGTGTATGGTTTTTCTTTTTTTCCCCCTTAGTTCTGGATAGTCTCAATTTTCTATTGGGATTAGTACTAGAAAAATACATTTGCTACATCCCTCAAAATGCAAGGCAGAGTTCAGTAATTTTAAAAAATTTAAACTGACATTTAGTTTAGTAAGTTAGTTAATAAGTTCAATTAGAATATTAATATTAAATATTCATATGACATTGACTGAGCCGATGAATCTTCTGACATTTAATTCTTCCAAACTGCAAGCTATATCCATTCTATAGACATATTCTAAACAAGTTTTTAGTCATTTCCAGATAATCAGCCTCATTATGTAAATACACATGTAAGGAAAAACAGAAACCCAACTTTTCAAAAGTTTATGAAATTTGAAAATTTCAAGAAAATTAATATTTGCAAATGTCTTTCTCTATAAGCTAGTTTTTAAATTTGTTTTTCTTGTTTCCAATGAGGCTGGATATAGCCAGTTTTTTAAGTACCAAATTAATTGTTAAAATTATTATAAGTGCTGATTCTCCTTCTCAGGAGCATAATAAACTATGCCTTGATATAAGTAGACTGCAGTGAATGGAAGAATATATTTGCAAATCATAGATCTGATAAGGGACTTGTATATATTTGCAAATCATAGATCTGATAAGGGACTTGTATATATTTGCAAATCATAGATCTGATAAGGGACCTGCATATATTTGCAAATCATAGATCTGATAAGGGACTTGTATATATTTGCAAATCATAGACTGATAAGGGACTTGTATCTAGAATATATAAAGAATTCCTACAACTTAGTAAGAAAAAGACAACCCAATTAAATACTGAACAAAGGATGTGAATAAACATTTTTCCAATATTTACACATGGTCAATGAACACATGTAAAGATGTTCAACTTCATTAGCCATCAGGGAAATGCAAATCTAAAGCACACTGAAATATCTCTTCACACTCACTGTAATGGCTCCACTAAAAAGGACAACAAAGGGTGCTGGCAAGAATGTAGAGAAATTGGAAGCCTCATACACCGCTGGTAGAAATGTGAAACACTGCAGCCATTTTAACAGTCCGGCAGTTTCTCAAAAGGTTAAATATAGGCACCACACGATTCAGCGATTCCGCCCCGAGGTATTTGTACAAGGAAAACAAAAACATTTATCTACACAAAAACCTGTACATGAATGGTCATAACATTATTCACAATAGCTAAAACATAGAAACAATTCAAGTGCCCATCAATGGATAACAGGATGTATAAACAAAATGTGGCATATATCTGTACAATGGAATATTGACAGAAAAAGAAAATAAGTACCAACACATGCTACAACATGGATGAACCCTGAAGACATGCTAAGTGAAATTCAGTGCATATAAAATATCCAGAACAGGTCAATAAAAAAAGACAGACAATAGACTGACAGTTGCCAAGGGCTGGGGGCAGGGAAGGTGGTGGGAAATAGAGAATGACTGCTAATGGGTATGACATTTCTTTATGGGGTGATGAAGATCTAAAATCAATTTTGATGATGTTTTGCACAACTCTGTGAATGTACTACAAACCACTGAGCTGTATACATATGTATTTTCTGAAACAGGGTCTTGTTCTGTCACCAGGCTGGAGTGCAGTGGCACAATCCCAGCTCACTGTAGCCTCAACTTCCCAGGCTCAATCGATCCTCCACCTCAGCCTCCCAAGTAGCTGGGACTAAAAGTGCGTGCCACCACACCCAGCTAATTTTTTGTATATAAGGGGTTTCACCATGTTGTCCAAACTGGTCTCCAACTTTTGAGCTCAAGCAATCCGCCTGCCTTGGCCTTCCAAACTGCTGGGATTACAGGTGTGAGCCACCATGCAAGGCCCTTGAGTTATATACTTTAATCAGGTATGTGAATATCTAAATAAAGTTGTTATTAAAAAAAAAAAAACCTGGGGCCAGGCACAATGACTCATACCTGTAATCCCAAAGCTTTGGGAGGCTGAGGCAGGAGGATATGTGAGGGCAGGAGTTCAAGACCAGCCTGGGCAACATAGCAAGAACCCTATCTCTACAAAAAAAATATTTTTTTAATTAGCTAGGCATGGTGACATACACCTGTAGTCCCAGCTATTCAAGAGGCTGCAGTGGGAGAAGTGCTTGAGTTCAAGGCTACAGTGAACAATGACTGCACCACTCCACTATGACCTTGGTGACACAGTGAGAACCATCTCAAAAAAAAAAAAAAAAAAAAGATACTTGCTTATGAAGCTCCACAGAAATCTGAACCATTATTTTTTTAAAACTAAAACCTTCAACCTCATGTCTTACAAATGTTACATGTTCAAACCTTGGTATTTATTAACTGATACGTTATGAATAATTCAAGGATAGCACATCTTTGCTAGCCTTTTGTGAGATACTATCATATAGTATAAATTACACTAAGAGGAAAATACTAAAATATGCCATATCTTGAAATTCATTCATTTAATACCAAAACAAACTCCCTACGATGGCATTGTCTACAAAAGGGTTATCCAATCTTTCCGTTTCCCTGGGCCTAACTGGAAGAAGAACAACTGTCTTGGGCCACACATAAAACACACGATGATAGCTGATGAGCAAAAAAAAAAAAAAAAAAAAAAAAGGCAAAAAAAAATCTCATAATGTTTTAAGGAAGTTCACGAATTTGTGTTGGGCTGCATTCAAAGCCATCCTGGGCCACATGCAGCCCAGGAGTTGGACAAGCTTAGTCTAGAATTTCAAAGAAGTAACTTGCTGAGGTAACATATTTACTAGGTAAGGAAACATTTTGTATCAAGTCTGATTCTAAAATTTATTTTCGTTTCCACTAACCATGCTGCCTACCGAAGTGGAATGAACTAGATTGTGAAAACATGGATTCAAGTTAAAAGTCTGGGATTGTCCCTTCCTAGCTGGTTGCCTACTTCCTTTTTTTCATCTGTAAATCCCAAAGGAACATAAAAAAAATCAATATGAAATAAGAATAGGAAGTATTTTTGCCTACTATAAAATTTTATTAAAATTTAATAAAATCCCATTATTGAGGCTGGACACAATGGTTCATGCCTGTAATCCCAGTACTTTGGAAGGCCAAGGTGGGAAGATCATGAGGTCAGGAGTTCGAGACCAGCCTGGCCAACATGGTGAAACCCCATCTCTACTAAAAATACAAAAAATTAGCTGGGCGTGGTGGCACATGCCTGTAGTCCCAGCTACTCAAGAGGCTGAGGCAGGAAAAACACTTGAACCTGGGAGGCAGAGGTTGTAGTGAGCCCAGATAAAATAAAAATAAAAATAAATAAAATAAAATTCCATTATTTAAATTAAGCTTTAATTTCCTAGTAATGAAAATGAAACATTAGAAACAGTCATTTTCATAAACTGAAACTAAAAAGCTAAAAAAGCCACAAAGATGGTCAGGAAAAATCCTTTCTTTACCTCTGAAACTCCCATCTTGTAAAAAGATGGGAAAATGTCTCCATCCTCAGCCTGAGCTGAGACTCAGAGGTATCGGGGTAAGGTCACATGAACAAACTGTGTGAAGTGTGGGGGATGGTGGTACTAGGATGAGAAACGCATCATGTCTGTGTCAGTATTGGTGCTTGGACTCCTAGTTTGACTCTACGGAGAGGGATGCTACAGGACAAGGTCTAAGTTATTTTCATGAAGGAGTCTAAGACACAGTGACATACTTGTGTGACGCAAAATGGGGAATCTCACTGTCTCTATTCTTGAAGGGAACACAGCTTGATTTAAACATTGTGAGGATTGCAAGAAATGCAACACTACTCTGCCAGCTCCAGATTTTGCAACTTTGACATCAGAGGACCTACCCTGGGCAGAATGGTGGCAGAAGTTCAAGAGTAAGACACCATCCTCCAGGCACCATTTTGAGCAGAGAAAATCAACCAGATAGGAATAAAGGAGGAAAATGCAAGAAGAGTAAGCTTCTGGGAAACACCCTGGGACTTTGAGAAATAATTAGACAAAACATTAAAGAGAATTGGAGGTCCTGTTTCAACAAGAGGGGCAAAAAACTCAGTCATTTTAGTTATTCTCATCCTTTCATATCCACAGAAGTGGTAAGAATTGAACAATGTTTTAAAAACTGTAAGTACCAGAGTATTAACACATCTATCTCTGGGTGGTATAATTTCAGACGATTATTAAATGCCTTTACATTTTTTTTTTTTTTTTTTTGAGACGGAGTCTCACTGTGTCGCCCAGGCTGGAGTGCAGTGGCGGGATCTCGGCTCACTGCAAGCTCCGCCTCCTGGGTTCCCGCCATTCTCCTGCCTCAGCCTCCGAGTAGCTGGGACTACAGGCGCCCGCCACCATGCCCAGCTAGTTTTTTGTATTTTTAGTAGAGACGGGGTTTCACAATGTTAGCCAGGATGCTCTCGATCTCCTGACCTCGTGATCCACCCACCTCAGCCTCCCAAAGTGCTGGGATTACAGGCTTGAGCCACCGCGCCCGGCCTACATTTTCTGTATTTTCCAAAAATTGTCTATAGTGAGCGCCTAATTTTATAATCAGAAAAAGTTAATGTTTTTAAAAACTCAACAATGTAATTCTAATTAATGTAAAAATGCTACTTCTAAGATTAAATTTCAACTACCCCAAAGTCTGTTTCAGACTCTTATTATGGCTTATACTATATGCAAGGTGGCCACTCCTTTTAGAATTGGGAATATATTTTAATATGGTAAATATCTTTCTATGAAAAATTATAAAATTTAAGTTTCAAAAGAAATTATACCTCCAAAATATACTCCAACCCACTACTTTACAGTGTCACTTTTGGTCCACCTATATTTTAACATTCTGTTCCAAAGTAGGAAGCTCATATTCATTGGCAGACCCAAGTCTTAAAATTTAGATCTAGCAGACTTAGGTACACAGACAATATGGCTAAAGAGACAGAAGTTTAGCTATACAATCAACCTCACAAGATAATGTATATCAATCATTCACTCCACATGGCTGCATCTTATGCTGATTCTTATACATCATAAATTGATTTCCTAAAGTAATGAAGTGTGTAATTGTTAAAATGCTCCTACAGCCTACCTTTAGAAATTCTTTTATCAGGCAATACAGGAAAGTTAAAGGATATCCTCCCAAGTAGCTGGGATTACAGGCGACCGCCACCACGCCCGGCTAATTTTTGTATTTTTAGTAGAAATGAGGTTTCACCATGTTGGCCAGGCTGGTCCCGAACTCCTGACCTCAGGTGATCCACCCGCCTCCCAAAGTGCTGGGATTACAGGCATGAGCCACTGCGCCCAGCCAATTCAAGGATATCTTTATAAACATAACCTTAAAACTTGTTTCATGTTAAGCTTGTTTTTAAAAGCAGAAACAAAATGTCAGCATAAACCAGCTATTAATCCTGTTTAAGATCTAGAAAATGAGCATCAAACCAGTTTTGGACCTAGCAAAGCCTTAGCTTTACTTAATAGTGTTCATGAAAAGTATTTTATTGGCGAAAGAAAACTTTAAATTCAGTCATACATTTCAAAAATGGGGTCATATTCTTACCTGGAAATTTGATGTCCAGCATAGAGGAGCAGAGCAGTCAAAAAATATAGATAAAGCTGAACCAGATGCTGCCTGGGCAATGTTAGCAGCACCACACTTAAGATATAACCTGTAGCAGAAAGACAGATAAATAAAATATAATTTTAATTTAGTTTCCCAATTAATTACAATAAAAGAAAGAGCTTGAGATAAATAATTTTCCAAACAGGTTTCAGTACTTTCTGAGGTTTCTGATTATACTTACCAAAGTAAGTTTAGTATAGTGACACCACTATGGATTTTTTGTTGTTGAAAATATATTGTATTTTTCACTTCTTTTGTAGATTTCTCTACCTAATAATCAAATACATCACACAAATGTGTAACACAACTCTTTTCATCATCTACCTTTCCTTGATGTCAACTTACTTGTTTTATGCCAATTCTCTCTTTCTTTCTAGTCCCAGAGGAAAAACTGGGTGTCTTAATGTCTCTTTCCAAGGCTGCCCCTTCCATGTGATTCAAGACCTTATTTCTCCAACCCCTGAAAACCCTCTATCTCCTGTACTTTCAGTTGTTCCCCCTTACATCACTCCTTACCTTTGTTTCAAAAAAATATGCAGGGCTTTTACCCATCTTGAGAAAAAAAATAAACTTCTTTTCATAGCGATTTTTTTCCTATGAACTATTTTTCTCATTCCACTGTCAAATGTTTGAAAAGATCTATATCCAATGCCTCTATTTTCTAAGCATCTATTTTTCACTTTACCATCTACAATCCCTTTACAAACCCCCTTAACTCCTTTGCTCTAAAGAAAGTTGGAAGTCAACAATTGCCTACTTGTCACATCTAAGACATCCTACTTATTTTTGATCCCCAATATTCAGGCAACTACCATCAAAACGTTGTTACTCTTTGGCTCTGTGATATGGACTTCCTCTTACCCTCTAACTTCTCCCCTTCATTTATTTTCACCGTTTCCAATAAACACTGGAAATCTGGTTCCCAAACAACTGTTTTCCTCTATATACAAAGTACCTAGTGCAAACAACATACTGTAACTTCAAATATCACCATCTCTTCTAGAAATGTTATCAGCAGTTACTGACAACTTACTATATGTACAAAAACATATCCTCATTTCTTAGTCTAAGTAGACATCCCATCTCATGACACCTGAGATATATTCCACTTAAATCTTCTCATATTCAACAAGCACAAACTGTGTTCCCCACCTCCTCCCTCAAGAAAATAACTCAAAATGACTCAAAATCTGAGTCATCTTTTCTTTCTTATCAAGTCCTGCTGAGCCTTCCTTGATAAATTCCTCTCATGTGTTACCCTTCCATTACAATCTCTATGTCCCATATCCTAATCTGTTATTCAATGCACAGTATACTACCATCCTTCTTTCAGTCTCTATTTTCATATACCGTATACTTCAAGCTTGTCCAATCCGCAGCCCATGGGCTGCATGTGGCCCAGGATGGCTTTGAATATAGCCCAACACAAATTCATAAACTTTCTCAAAATATTATGGGGTTTTTTGTTTTTTTTGGGTTTTTTTTGCAATTTTAAGCTCATCAGCTATCATTAGTGTTAGCATATTTTATGTGTGGCCCAAGACAATTCTTTTTCTAATGTGGTCTGGGAAGCCAAAAGATTGGACACCCCTGATACACTTAATTACCAGGGTAATAATCCTAACATCATCACTTTTACCTGACAATTCTCCTGCTCTCAAAGTTATGAACCTGACATTCTAGGTCTTACACAATCTGGATCTAGTCTACTTTTCTATAACCATCTTCCACTTAATTTACAAATCTTTATTAAGGCACAGGTACTCCTACTTATCCCCTATTGCCTCTCTCATGCTGAATCAATCATGCCAAAAGCTAAGGAAACATGAGCATGCTTGGGACTAAATAGATAGAACTGAGGACTTCCTACATGTACTAACTGCAAGGACAATCCATCAAAAGCCAGAGGTAAGTATTTTTATTTGCTCTTTATTTCTTAAAATAATTTCTCCAATTTTGTTAACCCCTATCTCAAATGACTTTAGAGGTATTTTAAAGGATATGTATTATAGTTACTAAGCATTTCCATTGATTGTAGCTGAAGGATTTTCTAACATCTATTACATGAAACTTCTTAAACTCTCTTTTAACAAAACTGTCATTTTCCTTTCCAGAATGGTCTTATCTTTTCTTTCTCCTACATATCTCATATAAAATCAGTTGCCAAATCTTCTAGATCAAACATATTCATTTCATCCATTCCTTCAATTATCCAGTCATTCAATCAACATTATTATGTGTAAAGTATATGACCCACTCACATTCCTAGACACGGAAGATCCAAAATTAATATGAATAATAATCTAGTGAAAAGGTAAGCATGGAAAAAAGTAATTATTAGACAAAATTGATGCTATAATAAATGAACATTAGAAGGGCTATGGTTAAGTGATTAAGCTTGAATTAGATCTCAAAAGGTGAGTGGTTCTTTACCAGGCTAAGAACAAAGGGAAACATTCTAGGAAAAGAGAACAGCAAACACGAAAACCATAAAAGCATAATTTTCAGGGGACAGTAAATTCTGTAGGTTAGACTAGAATTTGATGTTAACAGAAAGATTGGGAGACGATGCTGAAAGAACTGAGAGCTAAAGCCTCAATAAAAAGCCTAAATACAATAATCAAGAGTTTAGACATAGCTAACGGTTCTCAAATTCTTCAATACCTATTTAGGTGAGGTAAGAGAACAGAAACCAAAACAACAAAAGCACCATTGCTCACCTATACCCCATTTTCATATTCCAGTGGAAAAATAAGTCTGTGATAACAAAATATTTGTGTAAGAAAACTTTGAGAGATGATGAATACTAACTATAAGAGCAGTACGAATGAACCATCTGAACTACAATGTATATATAATCTAACAATTTAAAAAACACAAGCCAAAAATACTACTGACACAAATATGGATCACAACTTATTCTACAGCATTAACCAAACAATCCATAACAAACTAAGTTTATAATGACAAAGCTGTTAGTTTTAAAATTATACACAGTAATTTGTAATTAAAAAGCAAGACTAGTAGTATTTAATAATGATGACCTAGACCAGGTATAGTGGTGCACATCTATAATCCCAGCTACTCAGGAGGCTGGGGTGGGAGGATCACTTGAGCCCAGGAATTCAAGGTTATAGTGAGGTATGACTGCACCACTGCATGCCAGTCTGGGTGACAGAGCATGACCCTGTCTCTATAAAAAATAAGGGTTGGATGTGTTGGCTCACATCTGTAATCCTAGCACTTCGGGAGGCCAAAGCTGGAGGATCACTTGAGCTTAGGAGTTTGAGACCAGCCTGGGTAACACGGCAAACTCCTGTCTCTACAAAAAATACAAAAAATTAGCCAGGTGCGGTGGCACACACCTATGGTCCCACCTACTCAGGAGGCTGAGGTGGGAGGATCACATGAGCCCAGAAGGTTGATGCTGCAGTGAGCTGAGATCGCACCACTGCACTCCAATCTGGGTGACAGTGAGACCCCATCTCTAAATAAATAAATAAAAGAAATGATGACCTATGGGAACAGACTGTGAGAACAGAAAAAAATAAAAAATAAATAAAAATGATGACCTGCTTAAAACAACACTGATGAATCTAATAATTTCTGCTATTTAAACATTATGGTAGTTGTAGGGTAAACACACCTCATAGCAGTAACTTAAGCATACACTGAGACTGACCCTGTAGGGAAAATGCACCTAAATGTGTGGTCCAAGCTAGCGAATCCAGGAGTGGCCAATCCAGAGATTCCTTCCTTGTCTATGAGGAACATCCGAGCCTCTGGTCCATCCTGTGGAACACTGGCTATATAGGGGATTGGGCTCTGAGTTTTGGGTTGAATGAAGGTTGTCAGGTGGAGGCTGTTAGGGAAAAGGTGCTAAGTGAAAATGTTATATACACTACATGCCTTTTTCAAGAGGTTGCAGTTCTTCTGTTCAGCCCACTGCCACTGGATTCTCTTCCCTATGTGTAAGCCTGCAAAAAAAAAAACCCATGTCTGTTTTGCTGGCTCTGGGTGTCTTCTTCAGTTTCTTTAACCTGGTGTCATCCCCAGTGGAGTCCACAGGGGTTCAGCACAACAGCAGGACTGGAGGGAAGATGAGAGCCTGGATTATAACAGTGGCTTTGGGTATGGAGCTGCCAGTCAGCTATGAGATACATATTTAAATAGGTCTTAGTGGTTATCTACGGGTGAGTGGCTGAGAACAAGGAAGTGAAGATCTGATGTTTCTAGCTTGGGTAATCAAGAAGACAGCTTTGCTATTAAGACAGGAAAACACAGGAGGAGGAAGACTTTTGAGATGAGAAAAAGGCGATGAGTTCAGTGACTGACAAGCTGAAATGTCCATAGGCTATTTAGGTGGAAATGTCTAACAAGTAATTCAAAATTCATTCATTCAGGGCTGGGCATAGTGGCTAATATCTGTAATCCTAGCACTCTGGGAGGCTGAGGCAGGAGGATCACTTTAGACCAGGAGTTGGAGACCAGTCTGGGTAATGAGACCTTGGTATATGCCTGTAGTACTAGCTACTCCAGCAGCTAAGGGTTACTTGAGCCCAGGAGTCTGAGACTGCAGTGAGCCATGATCACACCACTGCACTCCAACCTGGGCAAGAGTGAGACCCTGTCACGTACATACATACATACATATACATAAAATTCAATCATTACTGGGAACCAGCTAGGTGCTGGGAATACTGAGATAATAACCCCCTTCTTACCTTAAAGGAGCCCACAATCTATTAACAGTTGGGAAAACAGATAAGCATATGGACCCTCAGAATGCAGCATAGTAATTGCTATGGTAGAGATGTGAACTGGTTCCATGGAATCAGAGAGGAAGAACATCAACTCCAGACTACAGTGGTCAAAAAGTAGTGAAGCGGAGACAGAGATTTGCAGCCCAAACTACATAAGGTCACCCAAACAACAAAAGATTGAAATTAAACACAGATTGTGGGCAATATCAACACTTAGGAAGTCTAAAGTAAACAAATCAAAAGAATCAGAAGCAATGGTCAGAGAATTAGGAGAAGAATCAGGAAAAACAACAACAACAACACTTTCAAGAAAGAGGAAGTAGTAAACAGATCTGTAAACACAGAGAAGTCTGTAGAATGAGGACATAAACAAGGCTTGAATTTTACATTTTAAGTCACTAATGATTTTAGTGATGGTAGTTCCAATAGGATTTTCACATCCATTTCTTCCTTTCTAATTTCTACCTTGCCAGTTCTGGCTCTCATTACCTCTTGCCTAAAATCCTAACTGGTCTTCTTACCTCCAGTTTCTCCCCTCCCCAATCCATCATCCTATAACACGCTGCCTAATCAATCTTAAAATGCAGCTCACCTGCTCTAAAATCCCCACTGACCCACCCCGACCTATAGAATTAAGCACAATCTCTACAATATGTATTCAGGACTCTTCACAAAAGTCCTATTCTACCTTACCAATATTACTTCTATTACTCTTTTCATATCCTACACTCCAAAAAACAGTGGACAGTCACTTCTCTTTCAGCAGAACCCACCCTGGAAAGCTTCTAAGTTTGAAGACACAATTACATTCCATTAAATACAAACTTTATTGCTCCCTACCTTAATTTTTAAGCTCCTTAATTACAAACAATTAGAAGATATAGAAGGAAAAACTTCGACTTACAATAGCAATAAAAAAGATAAAATATCTAGAAACAATAGATGTCTAAGACATATATGAAAAATCTTTAAAACATTCCAGAAGTACTCAAAAGAAATCTTAAACATTGTAAGGCTTTCTATGTTCTTGCATAGAAAAGACTTAGAATCCTTAAGCTATCTCTTCACCCTAACGTAAAAATTTAAAATAATGCAGCCAGGTGCAGTGCCACACAGCTGTAGTCACAGCTACTGAGGAGGCTGCGGCAAGAGGATCACTTGAGCCCAGGAGTTCCAGGCCAGCCTGGGCAACACAGCAAGAGCCCATCCTCCCCACCTGCCCCCAAAATCAGTAATAATGCAATCTCAATAAAAAAAATCAAATGGGTTGCTTTGTTTTTGGAATGAGACCTAGACAATTCACATAGAAAACTAACTGTAAAAAAAAAGCTCAGAGGAGGAACTGAAGGGACTAACCCTAACAGACAGTAAAATATAATCTAAACCCTCAACAAACAAGACAGCATGTTAATGGTTCACTAACAGGCAGGCAGACTAAAGGAAGAGAAGTTCAAAAATGAAACAAAATATAGGAGAATTCAGTATATAATAAGAAAAAAATGGACTAAACAAATAGGTGAAGACTACTGTGTGGTTATCTAGAAAAAATAAAATTATACCTATAACACACTATTCATACAGATAAATGAAGCAAAGATTGAAATGTAAAAATAAAACCACAAAAATAGTAAGATAAAACACAACAGAACTCGTTATAAACTCAAGAATAAAGAAGGCTTTTCTAACTGACTCAAAATACTAAAGTTTAAGGAAAAAATGATAAATTCAGTCACAAAAAACCTTCTAAATGTCAAAAAAATAAACAAAATCACTGAGTTGAAACTGGAAAAACTATTTTCAACTTATAACAAAGGATTAATTTCCCTAATGTATACCAAATTCCCACAAATTGGTAAAAAAAAAAAAAAAAAACTCACAGAAAAGTGGGCAGGGGATATACACTGACAACTCTCAGAAGAGAAAATACAGGCTTTTCTTAAATATGTGTATGTTCAATTCATTCATAATAGAAATGCAAACTAAAACCACATTGAGTTAAAAAAATCAATTTTTCCACCTACTGGAGTAGCCAAAATATGTGTGGTAACAGGCTGTTTTGATAAGAATATAGGATTGTAGGCACTCTCAACCACTGTTTTTGGAGGTACAAAATAGTAAAACCCTATGGAAAGTACTATCTGTCAACACTACAAATATATATAAGTTAACCCTTGAACAACATAGGTTGGAACTGTGAGGGTTCACTTAAACGTAGATTTTTTTCAATCAAACTGTTACGGAAAATACAGTATTTGCAACATGCAAAACCCACATATACAGAGGGCCAAGCTTCTGCATACATAGTTTTACCAGGTCAATCGAGGGACCTGAGTATGCGCAGACTTTGGTATACGTGGGCATCCTGGAACCAATCTCCAGCATATAGTAAGGGACCACTGTACTCTTTAACCCAGCAACTTCACTTCTAATAACTTAGCCCCAGGTTATATTTGTACATGTTGAAATTATAGTTATACAAAGTTATTTAGCACAACACTGTACAAAACAGCAGAAGGCAGGCTATCTAAAATGTCCACCAATGGAGTAATTAGTTCAATAAATTATGGTATATCCATATGAGGATACTATGCCAATGTAAAACCCAATTGGGAAGAGGAGAAATGAGGCCTCAACATTTACTCAGAGTCTTTAAGATCCGGCAGACTGTCATCATAAGAAAAGAGCACAAGATTCTATTTCATAAATATCTAAAAGCAGTAGTTATGGCTCCACATACACCACAAACAAACAAAAACCACGATTCAAAACCATGTATACCATGCTAACATCTGTATAAAAAGGGGGAAAACATATTTTTTATATTTACTTATATATACATAAAAATATCTCTAGAATTATACAGAAGGAAATAAAAGCTACACAGCGTTCAGAGTGAGAAATCAACGAATGAGTAATAGAGATGGAAGAGAGATACTTTTCATTAAATACTTTTTATGCTTTTTGATTTCTGAATATAAATACTTTATCTATTTTATTAAGGTGAAATTTGATTTGTATTTGAGGGTGAAATTCTGTAAACAGCAGCATTACATAAACACTATCTAATATTTTGACAAAGGTAACGCCAACCAAAAAATTGTTTAAGCTGAAAATATCTGTTCATGCAACCACTGAGCTTACTCTACTTTGGCATGGAGTAAGTGTATTTAAGATGGCTCAACTGAGTTTCCAAAATTATAAACCAGATTATGAACTTCAATTGTACTAGAACACATTCAATTTCTAAAATTAATATTTCTGGTTATCAAGCAGCTGTTTTTATAATAAATAGTTCAACCTATTCAGAAATAATATATAAGAACATTTTTAAAACCACAGTATGTATGACTTTGCTGATTAAGCTAAAAAGCTAAGCCAAGAACCCGATTGTTCTACAACTGACCGGAATTACTTTCCATAAATTGGCTAACATACAAAGCCTTTCATAAAAGGCTGAGAATTATAGTGTTTTGCAACATAAAGTAAGTTTCTCATTTCAGAGACTTTCCCAAGGTAGTGCCATCCACAAAAGATGAGTTTACTGAACTGAAATGTTTTGTTTCTAGTGCACCGTCTTTTCTACTACATCATATTTCTTTCCACAACAGCTTATCTCTTAAGGATGTAAGGGCAACATTCTCAGGGCTGTTTTAGAACCCACAAAGTCCTTTTATAGATAAAAATAAATCTCAGAGAGCCGGGCGCGGTGGCTCACACCTGTCATCCTAGTGATGAGGCGGGTGGATCACGAGGTCAGGAGATCAAGACCATCCTGGCTAACACGGTGAAACCCCGTCTCTCTTAAAAATATAAAAAATTAGCCAGGCGTGGCGGCGGGCGCCTATAGTCCCAGCTACTTGGGAGGCTGAGGCAGGAGAATGGCGTGAACCCGGGAGCTGGAGCTTGCAGTGAGCCGAAATCGCATCACTGCACTCCAGCCTAGGCGACACAGCGAGACTCCATCTCAAAAATAAATAAATAAATAAATAATAAATCTCAGACAACACAACTCTTCATGACTTTATAAAAGATATACGTTGTGATGGGCAACTCTAATAATAAAATATTAGCAAAACCACTATAGTACCATTCAAACTATGTCTGGAACTCTGCAATCACAACATTAATAAAATACATTGCTATACACATTACAGATAAACCAAAACTTAACTTAAAAAGGAAGGATCATGACTTTTATTCTACATAAATTTTATCTGTTTCATGCTTGTATTTCTTGATTTAATTTCTTTAATCTCTCATAATTATTTTTACCACTAACCCCACAGGGTATCAATGATAGTTCCATTTTTCTTGAAACGGGATTCAAGCAAAGAAAAAAAAAAAAATACAGTTCAAAAAGGATTTTTTTATGGAACAAAATATTATAGTATCATTTCCCACATTTCATTTAACTGAACACTGAATTACTACCAAACTCCAAAACAAGGACAAACTAGAAGGGTCCAAATGTCTCTAAAAGTATTTCTTATTGTTTATATTTCATCATATTAAAATCTAAAATGTTTTCTTCTGTCTTCCAGTTTTATCCAGTAAAATAAATCCAATACTGCCTACTTTCTTGTAGCCTTAATAATTCATGTGCAATGGTAAGATAAAACTATCAACAAGATTCATAAGCACTCATCAATAACTATATCACTATCATCTTAATGAAAATGAACTTCATTTTACCCAAATCCAAAAATATATTAAGACATAAATCAGAATGCTCACTATAAGATCAGAAAACGTGATGTAGACACTCACCTACATAATGCATATTAAGAGCCAAATACTTATACTGGAAAAGAGGGTTATTACTAAGGCTACTTCTTTGGATCTGCTGGAAAAAGGAGCTGACATCCCATCTGTACAGGACATCCAACAGCATGATGCTTGGCACCCTCAGGGCCACATTTAACACTGCCTCCAGTTTCTCCTTTGCAGCCATGTTTTCTTTTTTTCTCTTTTTTTTTTTTCTTGGAGAAGACCTAAAATTCGGAAGACACAACATATAAAAATAAAAAGTCAACACAAATAGCTGTTAGATATCCTTTTATGAATCTAATAGGTTGTCACATACTGTACAAAACTATGTGAGAATGCATAATACTACTTCTCAGCCACATCTACTATTTTTAGATAGTCATGAAATAACCTCCGTATTGTGTTTTCACATTGACCCATTCAGTTCTGCCCAATCTTATAATTCTGATTAAATGTACTGGCCTCAAAACTAATTTTTTAAAAGGCCACTAACTCCAAGTCTAGGAACAAAACACTCTGTAAGACTACTGTAACTTGTATACAATTAACTTGAAAAATTCACTCACTCCAATAAAACTCCGATTTATGTAGCTCGTAAAAGGGTGAATTTTGAATATTTACTCTATGAAAAAGCCTAAGAAACGCAATAAAAACTTGATGACTGCACGTTTAGTTTGCAGCATCTTCTACTCTATGCTTTTCCTTATTCACCTGCAATCAAAATTGAAGTGATAAATTTACAATCCAGAGAACTCATGATGTAGATACAGGTAGAGGAAACATTATTTACAGTATCATTTCTTTGAATCTTTAAAGTTAAATATGGTCTAAAATTCCCATAATCTGCCTTTAAAGTGTTCATCAAAATCTTCCCTTGATATATAGATAACCAGGCACATGGAAGAAGCCAGGCATTGAGTCTGCAGCCCCTGTCTCTGCATACACCTTGATAAATAGTGAGAGGGGGGGAAAAAAAGGAGGAAATGAAAGGCAGTTATCAGGACAATTTACTATTTAAAGGGACAATTCAATGCCATACTGCTTATTATGGTAGAGCTTCAAATTAATCCAAAAAAATACAAAATAGGGCAGACAAGGCGGGGCACAGTGGCTCACGCCTGTAATCCCAGCACTTTGGGAAGCTGAAGCAGGCGGATCACGAGGTCAGGAGTTCGAGACCAGCCTGGTCAATACGGTGAAACCCTGTCTCCACTAAAAATACAAAAATTAGCCAGGGATGGTGGCGCACACCTGTAGTCCCAGCTACTCAGGAGGCTGGGGTAGAAGAGTTGCTTGAACCCGGGATGCAGAGGTTGCAGTGAGCAGAGATCATGATACTGCACTCCAGCCTAGGCAACTGAGCTAGACTCTGTCTCAAAAAAAAAAAAAAAAAAAAGGGGGCAAACAAAAGTAGGTAAAGAATAATTTAAAGAGTAAAGATAATTCTGGATTGTTGGCTCTGACAATATCCTTTTAAGAATTTTGCTGGCCGGGCGCGGTGGCTCAAGCCTGTAATCCCAGCACTTTGGGAGGCCGAGGCGGGCGGATCACGAGGTCAGGAGATCGAGACCATCCTGGCTAACATGGTGAAACCCCGTCTTTACTAAAAATACAAAAAACTAGCCGGGCGAGGTGGCGGGCGCCTGTAGTCCCAGCTACTCGGAGGCTGAGGCAGGAGAATGGCGTAAGCCCGGGAGGCGGAGCTTGCAGTGAGCCGAGATCGCGCCACTGCACTCCAGCCTGGGTGACACAGCGCGAGACTCCGTCTCAAAAAAAAAAAAAAAAAAAAAAAAAAAAAAAA